>NC_056730.1:877923233-878008233 GCF_019279795.1 Protopterus annectens | reverse complement strand
CTGATATGGAATACATGCTTTTCTTTGTTTTAACATACTATTATGATTGGTTATTTTTAACACACATTAATGCCTTCCCATCATATCTGGATGTGGCCAAGGTGTCCTTATTTATGTCTCATATTGGTTTATCAACTAAAATAAAAAAATAATGTGACATTCCATTGATCTAATTCTCTTTTGTCTCCCCATCTCTCTCTATTTTTTTTATTATTCATTTATTTACTTATTTATTTTTATTGCAGCTAAAAAAAAAAAAAAAAAGACCATCAGCACAGGGAGCTAGACTGATCACTGCAGTGCAGTCCTCCATACCTCCACAGGTGGCTACAGTGGCACCACCACAAGTAGCACAGATAGCCAGCATATGTCAACTGTAACCATTCAGCACTGCCTCCACAACTCCTGCCCAATCAGATCCAACTATGTCAGGTAACTCGGCCCCAGCTACTGGTACAGTGGTAATGGAGGTGGTGATTTTACACCAGACAGGAGCTGACAGTGTCCTGATGGAGGGCATATTGGAGAGGGCCCTCAGTGCCCAAATCAGCAGGGTTAAAAAGGTCCCGCTTCATATTGCCAAAATAATGCCACATCAAGCACTGACCCAGGCAGCTGACACAAGAGACAGTGATTACAATTTTGAAGGTGAAGACTAGATTATCACTGTTCTCAGTTTGGATGTGGATATGCCTCTGAGGTCCCCTACCCATCCCCTATCATGGTGTCCCCCAATCTTTTATGTCCATCATCATCCCTGTCTGTCTTGTATGGCCTGTCTGTCTGCTTCTGATACCGCACCTACCCTACCTACCTGGCCCTGTCATTTCTGATTTCCTTACCTAACAGTCTTCTCTCTCAAAAAAAATGGACACCTGTCGCATGAAAAAAATTACATTCCATATATAGCTCTCCACTGTGCCCATGTATCATCTTAACATACTTTATTTGGTCCTACTGCTATACAACATTATGCTGTTGTTGTCACCCATCCCTGGTGTGGTGACTCTCCAAAGTCATGAAATTGTGTATACAATGCTACATCTATGTTGTGAAGATGTAAATAGTTGTGGTAATCTTACACTGGCATCCTGTAGATCCCTGTTTTGTTTCCCTTGTGTCCTACCCTGTGCTTGCCCCTCCAGTTTTCACTACTGTCCTAGCAACCTGTTTTTCCATGTTTGATCTGGTCAAAAGTAGAAGCACACACAACACAGATGGTGAGAAATGGCTCATCAAAAAGCCTTCATTTTTTTGTCCTCAATATTTGCACAGAGCTTGGCATCACGCACCACTACTGAGTGACAGCAAATTGCTGTTTACATCCTTTGGCAAAAAATGGTGAGTTTTGCCATCACCTGCACTAATGCAGTTACCTTAGTGCAAATGTGCTTAAATCCATTGCTGAATAGCAATGCAGAGTAAAGGGACTACTTTGAAACAGTTAGTCTAACTGTTCTTAGGCTGCTGGATATAATGAAATACAAGTTCCTATGTGGTGTATTGAGATAATTATCCTGTGTGTGGACTGATGTTGTTGCATAGTGTGAAGGGTTTGATTACAGTTGCTTATCAAATTATTATTTCATGTAATTTTATATTCCTATCACATGTTTAACTGCAAACATCTGTATTTATCTCCAATTACCACATCTCATGAACATAACATTTGAATAGCTCAGCAAGAAAGCATTTGCAAAGACATTCCATCCCCAACAGAGTGACTTAGTAAACCTCCATTATAATGCTTATATCTTAATCTTGTTTATACTCTCCTTCCCTTTCTTGCTCCCTATAACAAGCACTTTACTGTACAGAGCACATATCCCATAAACAAAACTCTTGGCATTTCTCTCACCATGTCTCTCTCTCTCTCTTTCTCTCTCTCTCTCTTTCTGTTTTCATCCTTTCTGCTTCAGTAAGTTTTGGCTGTTCCTTCAATTGTGTTGTGTTAAACTGCATGAATTAGAAGTTCATTTGTGGTGCTCTGAGATAATGCTCAGATGTGTACACTAACGTTGGCATACTTTCAAGGGTTCTAATCCAGACTTATGACAAACTGTTTTTATTAACTTATTTTGAGTGTAGTTGTTAAAGTTGCTTACATATTGTCATCTTGCTTCTATCATAATCTACTTGCTCCATGCCTCCCTCTCCCTCTGTGCATGTCTCTTCTCCCTTCTATGTCATCAGTGTGTCTTCCCAGCATTTGCACAATGCCTGGCACTTGTAACTTGAGGAGAATAGAAGTGTACAGCTTGTAGCAAAATCTTGTGAGTTCATGCCTTCTGATGCATTACTGTGGTGTCCTTTGTAATACTGTGCTTACCCTCACTGCACTATGTACAGTCTGGTTAATCCTCTCCTTAACAGACTAAATAACAGACTAAATAGTTTAATCTACACCACACAGGATGTTCCAACTACAAATATGTTAGGAAGCATGCTGGCCAAAAATTGTTGGCTTCATGACAAATGTGTACATCATGACAGTTAACACCTTAATATAATACATTTCTGCTCTGCATTGGATCATTTATTGTGGCTGTAATGTACACCTGATGTCATGTTAAAACTGGCATTACTGTGATAAAGCCTGATGCCTACATTCTCCCTTGCCTCATTGTTTTGTGACCGATCCTTCAAAACAGTAAAAGTAAGGTTATGAAGTAACATTTATTGTGTGGTATGTTGACATAATTCACATCTGTAAAATGCATTTGCCATAGTGTCAAGAATTTGAATTCAGAAATAAGTGAAAGTTATATTTAATGTTTTATTTATGTTACTATTGTGTGTGTAAGTGTTGTCTAAATATCATAGTAACCCACCAGCTTATGTCTCAGTCATGTTTCCACTTTTCAACCCCTGCTGGCTCCCTTTTGGAAACACTTGATTGTACATAGCATGATAGATGACTTATCAGGAAAAACATAACAATAACACACCAGAAAGATGTTAAAAATTACCCAGGAAAATATTACATTCTTTATCTGTCTCTGTTCCCGTCTTCACATCTCTATCTGTTCCCACTTCTATAGCATCACTTTTTACTGTTTCATATTTATTATTCTGCTGGATGTAGTGTACACTTTATGGGATTTTACAATTGTCATGAGAGCAATGAAGAGTAATACATACATACATTTTCCTTTGATTAAATCTGCTGTCTGATGTGAACTTTGTGAAGTAGGTGTTCCAATGTGGTGTGGTTAGATAATACTCATGTCTGTAGGGTTTCTATTGGAATACTTTCAGAATTCAAATCCAAATGTATGAGTGTTAGCTACATATTTTCTTAATACACCTTTATCCCACTGCTGTATTAATGTGCTTGGTCAGTATTAGGGACACTGTCTTGTACAGATCTTGCCTGTAATAATTACGATGGCAAAACAAAGAGTAACACAACACAAATATGTGCAGAAATGAAACATAAACTAATCTTTGTATGTCTGTATGGTATTCTTGTGATGAACTGTCCACCTCTTCCCATCCCTTTTGTTTCATCAAATAAACCCCCTTGATTCAAAACTGTTTCCATAAGTCATTCTTCCACCAGCAATAACATGCTTTGACCATCATGTGTTTCATAATACACCTATATCATTCATATAAGGATCAACAAAATGCAACTGTCATGACAAATGTGTGAATCATGACAACTGAAACATGAACATAACACATATCTGTTTTGTATTCCATCACGTTCAGACATGATTGCATGTGTATACAGAATTTTAGTTTGAAGGTCGGCAGTAAACACCTCAACATATGATTATGCATGCACTAATACTTTGCCATCAGCTGAGCAAATGAGCTTGCTAGTGGTGCACTTCATAAAATAAGTTAAAGTAAATAATATGTGAGCAGGTTTTACAGCTTCTGTATGTGTTAATGGAATTTTGAAAAAAAAGGCATATGGGTTTCAGAGTGATGCTGACTCAGTTAATTCAGTATGCACTCCAACAGTTAGACTTGCAACTTTGTTACAATGGTTTGTAACCTTTGCACACAGAGTTGATAACTGTTATTCAGAAGTGCACTGTTACATTTAGGAAGTGTCTGTATTGTCTATGTACAATAAATGTTTATTTTTGGATGCAATCTCCCACTATGAACTATCATGAATGCTTGCTTGCTTGCTTGATAATCCACTGTTTTACAAGTGTGATTGTTACTGATGCCCCATACTGTAAAACAGGAATATGTCACTCACAGTAATGCTATACAGGAATGACAGTGCATATATGTTGCAGAGAAATTTGTAATTACATGGGGCAAGCACAGTGCTGTTACACTGGCCTATCCAGACATATGCATTTATCTCAAAACATACGATGCACAGTATCTGATGTTCCAAAAAGTGAAAGTTTAATACTTACAAATGTGCATTTTTACATCATTAAAGTCAGACTTCTCCTGTGGTGTTTGTGATCCATATTGTGTTCTCTAGATTGTAAAACTAGTTAGGTAGGTGGTTCAAATCTGAAAATGGTGTGTGCAGTGTTAATGTCAGGTAAGTAAAGCCTCAACAACAGATGTGATGTGTCCATTTCTACTGAGGAAAATAATTTAACTTTGGACACAGCTCCCTCTGTACTTTATCCCACTTTTACCACAAATATCTTCTCTGCAACATTCTGATGAGGTCATCCTGTCTGCCTTACAAGGCAGATTTCTCCTGTGGTGCTTGTGGCTAATATTGTGTTCTATAGACTGTGTAACTAGATAGATAAGATTTTCAACTCTCACAGAGTGAACATATATATGTGCCTTCAATATTAGTTATGTACAGCTTCCTGAACACATGTGTTGTATCAACTTCTACTCAGGAAGAATCTAACCTGGGAGAGGATTCCTCCATCCCCTTATCACACTGTCACCACAAACATCTTCTCTGCAACTCGCTGATTAAGTCATCATTTCATAAGTATAGTCTGTCACTATAAAAGTCAGACTTTTTCTGTGGTGCGTGCAGCTAATACTGTTTTTTCTAGGTTATGCAAGTAGATAGGAAGGAGGTTCAAATCTCACAATGAATCTTGTGTGTGTGGCTTAGATATTAGGACATATAGCTTCCTATGTACTCTGTGAACTTCCACTGAGGGGAAAAATCTAACCTGGGAATGGATTCCCCATCCCCTTCTCCCACGTTTACCACAAATATGTGACACACTAATGAGATCTTCTTTTCATAAGTGCAGGGTCTCATTGTAAAAGTCGGACTTCTCTTATGGCACTTGCAGCTAACACTGTGATCTCTTGATTGTGAAACTCAGTAAAAAGGTGTTTCAAACCTCACAGTGGTAAACTTGTGTGTGTGAGTTCAATGTCAGGTATGTATAGCTTCCTAAACAGACATGCTATGTGTACTTCCACTCAGGGAAATATTTAATGTGGAAGAGGATTCCCCCCATTCCTTTATCCCACTTTTACCACAAATATATTCTCTGCAAGACACTGATGAGGTCATCTTTTCATAAGTCTAGTCTCTCACTATAAAAGTCAAACTTTTCCTGTAGCCCTTGTGGCTAATATTGTGTTTTATAGATTGTATAAATAGATAAGTAGGAGGTATGAATCCAACATTGGTTGACTAGTGTGACTGTGTGTACATTTATATACAATTGGCTCCATGACAACACCTCTTATGTAAACGTCCACATAGGCGATATATTTCACTGGCAGAGGGCTACCCTATAAATTTCTAGTCACCCCAGTTTTGGAAACACAATGGTTACATTATGCTATCAAAAATGAATTGCATTACAGTTGCAATATGACTTAGCTTATGGCCCTGGCTGTTAATACTGTGCTTTCTTGACTACATAACTAAATAAGTAGGATGTTCGAATCCAGCAATGATTGACTTCCATTAGTGTGTCTTTGTCTGTCATGTTGTGTAGAGAAGGCTTCTAATGAATATAGTATATGTAGCTGTGTATTGTTACTGTGGTCTTCAACCACCTTTTTAGAAAAATACCACTGTGTTAAACAATGGTGATGTCATTCATTCAAATGTGCACTGCCACAATTGGAAACCAACATCTCTTGTGGAGCAAGCAATGCAGGCAGTGTTCTGTACCTTGTGATCTTTGGTAGTCAGCTCAAATCTAACCATTATCCCTTAGACTCACTTTTGTCGGTATATCTGTAAATGTGCATGTAGGTAGCAATGTTGTCACCCACCTATCTTCTATGTACACGTATAGCTGGGGATTCCTATTACAATACTTTCTGCTCATTTTTCACACAGGAAATGCTTTCTTGGATAATGATGATACTATTGGATGAAATCTGGCTTTCCTAAGAGAATAACTAAGGCTTTTCCTGTGACATGAGGAAATGAGACAATGTCCTGTATGCTGTTGCCTTAATACAGCATGTGTTCAAATCCATGATTATGCATACATTGTGCATGATTGCCATTCTCCCATCACAGTGACAACTGCATTACACATCACGTGTGTTTGGGTATACCTAGCTGCAGACAATGTTGTGTGAGGGGAACTGACATATTGCAACAGTCTTTTAAATAAATTGCAGGCACATATATCCCTTGCAGCAATAACATGAAGTCAAACTTCAAATACCCAAATACTGCACAACTTTAGCAGCACTTGCACTGTGGGTCATTCATTCTTCACAATATCATGTAGCTTCTGTCATTGCATAGTCAGGTGCTCAAAACCCACATTGGCTGACTGTGAGCATTATGTATCCTTATGCTGTTATGTGTGAATGACATCCATCATAGTTATAATGATACAATTACAGTGGGTGAGGCCTCCCCATCCCTTTTATCTCATACAAATTATTTGCAACATATGATGTAATGACTTTGCATAGGTGGAGTCTCAGAGCTGTGCCAAGACTTCCACTGTGGCACATGTGATGCACGCACATTGTTAGTTGGTGGACTTACATAGTTTGCTGTTCAATTTCAGCAAAGGGAAACATCATATGAATGTACTGACATTACACAAATAACACTGCACAAAGTTATTATTCTCAGTTTTTACTTTACAGGAAGAAATATAAACTCATTTTTGTAATTTCCTGCCAGTGAAATATTTGTTCTGCAAATGTCATAGTGTTGGTGGTCCTGTGACACATGCATTCAATAATGACTTATATGGCATATCTACACATACAGATTGCAGTTCAATTTTGGGACAATTTTGTTGTACAAAATAACAGAAACAACCTCCTTGACCAAGAAACATTGATATTGCATTGCTCACTGTTGTGTGATCATTAACATAGTTACCTCCTTGTCATCATTCTGACAAACTAATATTGTACAGATTACCATTAAATGTCCTTTATTTCTTTACACAGTAATTTTATTTATTTGTGACAAGATCTATTGCTATATCATGTGGCAGGCGCAGTCAATACACAGCTCTGTAGAGTGTGTAGTATGATAGCAGTTTGAAACTGGTTGCATCTGTCTGTCATATAACTGTGTCAGACAGAAGTGGCTTAGGCAAAGGAAGTATTTATTGCACAGTCAGAAGGCAACATTTTTAAGGCATCACCCTTCAAGGTGTGCCTTCTGTGGAAAGTTGGGCGCTGGGCTGGCAACTCGACAACGTAAAACTCCATTGCCAATCATGAGCAGACAAATGATCTGCTGGGGTGACCCCTAACCAGGAAAAGCCGAAAGAAGAAGAAAAAAAGACCCTCCAAGGTAGGGGATCTACACCCATTACAATATGGGAAGTGCCGTAAACCCTTCAGTATGCCTATTTCTGTGACATCACAAGATGATACGCATCTTTCTAATATCTGTCATGGCATGTGCACGAGTCTGGCAAGATGTAAATGTTGAGTGTGTCATTGATTGTAAACAGGCATTACTTAATTTCTGAATAATAATGCTCTGTATTGCATGTCTTCCTCCAAATATTTATGTATTCCTGTAACTGTTTTTTTTTTTTTGCACATGTTTATGGATATGGTATTTTTGGCTTTGAAGATGGTTATAACTTGATCCTTGGTAATCCTTGAATGGGGGGGGGGGTTGAAGTAAGGGATATGGTGAATTCATATGACTGTATCTGGTATAAAATTAGCACAAAATGTATCTGCTAGCATGTTAGCAATATCCTTTTGGTTGGAAATGGGTATTATCACTGTTAGCTCAGGTCATTACTTGGTGCTGTTTCTTTGTTTCTTAACATAACCGAAAAATGGTTTGTAATTATCCTTCATTTCTGCTACTGTTTTCAGCTTGTGTTTGCTTTTCATCTTCCTAACCATAATTTGTAGCTCTTTACTGATTTCTGGAAAGGGTCCTTTAGTTGGGCTTACTGCAATTTATTGTAGACACTCAATTTTTTCTTTAATTGTAGAATGTGTTGATGTGTATAGATCACCAAAGTGTTTTATTTTTAAATTTCCATCATATTTGGTTTTATTAGAGACTGCTTAATCCTACACATCATATTAAATGTGAATAAGACTGATGTATGGGTGTCAGTCATGGCTGCATAGAAGAAAGAGGTAATACAATGGAATTCTGAAAGCTCACCATAGAGTTTTAAGAGTTTTAGGATAAGAAGACTATAGGATCATAGGAGGCTACTAGGATAATGGCCCTAAAGCCTTTTTCTGCCTAGCCGTTCATGCCTCAATTTTCCCAATTATCAATGCTCATGAGCTAGAATGCCTTTGGTATATTCCTGTGACTTAGGGCATCCACAAACTGCCCCTGTCCATAAGGAACATAGGTGACAAGCCTGGGGTGGCTTTGTGATTTCCCATCCATAGGTCCAAATGGGGTTTGAATGGGCTTAGGGAAGAGCCTTGTTTCTCATGAATGGGGAGTCTGTTCCAGAGAACAGGCAATCTCTGAGAAACATACTTGTCACTCCAATACGTTTTGTTTATGCCACAGGCAAGGTTTAAATCCTTAGATCAGGTCATTCAAGTGCTGTTTGTTTTGTGAATGTGTAGCAGATCCATTGGAGCTGGATCAGACAATGTCTTGTAGGTTAGGCATAGATCATCCTTCAGTAGGCTGTGGGAGACTGAGTACAGGGGCAGAGCTTTGAGGCATTCTGCATAGGACATATTATTTACACCCTGTATTTTTTAGTGAGGAACATCTAGGGTCACTCCAGCTATTGCAGATACCTGGTCAGGTACATACAGAAGGGTGCACCTGTACTCAATTATTGTCTAATGAGGGCTGAGTATATAGTGGAAATATGACCTCCATAAATCTGAATGCCATGCCCTTATTTCCAAGTTGCATCAAATAGAAGGATTTTCTCACTACCATGGAAACATGGTGATCAAAATTCACATTGCTGTCAATGTGAGTTCCCAAGTCCCTTACTGCTGAGTCTACTCTTAGAGGAGAGTTATCAATATTGTAATTTGCAGGAGCAGTTGTCTTCCCAAAGGGTATAATTATGCATTTTTTGCATTGAGTTTTAGGCCATGGTTCTGGCACCAGTTACTTGTCGGTTCCAGACCTTCCTGGAGGATTTCCTCATCTTTGAGGGATTCAGTGATTGCACCCAGCTTACATTAGTCAGCAAATTTGGTCAGCCAAAGGTCCTCTACAGTTGCCTTAACTTCAGAAAAGCATATTTCAAACAGGAGAGGTCCCAGTACTGACTCCTGTGGAACACCACCTAAATTCATGTGTCTTATCTGTGAACCATTTGGCTATCCATTGGCTGACACAGGGATTTATTCCTAAATTTGTATGTTTGTCTATAATACCTGAGTGAGACATTGTGTCAATGCCTTTGCCAGGTCAAGGTTGGCAGTATGTACCATTTTGCCCTTGTCTATCGCTCTAGTGACCTTCTCAAAAAAGCCCACCAAGTTTAGTAGGCTTGACCTGCCTTTGACGAAACTGAAATGGGTTGGGTCCAGTGTTAGACAATTTCCTATATCTTTGTTTATCAGGTCCACAGTAATTCTTTCTATGTCCTTGCATATAAAACTAGTCAGTCTTATGGATCTGTGGTTCCTTGGTTCTGTTGATGGCTCACCTTTGTGTAGAGAGGTGACAGTTGCATTCTTCCATTCCCTAGGGATGAAGCCTATCTGGAGGCTGTGATTTAATAGAGATTCTAGTGAGCCCGGCAGGTCATGTTTCAAGCTATTAGCAAGCATTCTGGGATATTATCTGGACCCACTGATGCAGTGTTTTTAGCTCTGGAGAGTGCAGTGAGGACATTTTCTTTAGTGATAGTTGGGGAGAAATTGTAGAGGGTATTTCCTGGGGGGAATCTGGAGGTGATGGTGGGGTAAAATTGGAGCTAAATTTATCAGTCAGAAAATTTGCTTTATCCCCCAGTTCAGTATAGGAAGTTCCATTTACTATTAGCTCATCTAGAGGGTTGCATATGTAACTGAAAAATGCCTTATGGTTACTCCTAGCCTGGGACTCTATTTTTGCCTCGATGTTGGCTTGACATGATTAATCCGCTGAGTCATTTGCTAAGACTGATGAAGGAGTTTTTTTGTCTTTTAGGCATAGCCCTTGGCTTATTTTTGGAGTTTGTCCTAAGTTTATTTTGGTTTGGAATGCTGTTTCTATGCAGTTGTTTACATGCTTGTACAGGGTTTCCATAAACACTTTCATATAGGCCACCATGTTCTCTGAATTTGGCGGAGACCTGGAATTTAGCTATGCCTTCACTTAATAGAATGTAGTTAGTCTTGGAAAAGTTTTTAAAGGATCCGTGGTTTGATGGGAGTTCAGCCTTTATATATATATATATATATATATTTTTTTTTTTTTTTTTTTTTAATTCCTTAAACTCACAAATGTTCACTAATGAGGTGTTTGTGATTTTGACAGAGAAAACTAGTGCATCTGGATTTGATCAGGGATGTAGATTACATAGGTGGGGTGCAAAAACAGGGGGCTATGTTTGGTCGGACATGATCCAGAATATTAGGATGCCTGGTGACTAAGCTGAATGCTTGTTCCAGAGAGTTTGCGTTTATTAGATCAAGGACATACCAAACATGTGTGCCATTACTGCTGTACATCTTACATCTATAATTGTCATCCCCTATTATAAATGTATTGTAAGTTATGGACAATTCAGTTATCACATTTAGAAATTTTTCATAGCCATCACAGGGCATGGAAAGTGATCTGTATCAGGCTAGTAAGTGATAGTTTATGTTGTTTAGAGTGACATGAACTTCAATAAGTTTTGTTCGATGGTCACAACGTAGCTGTCCAGAGATAATTAATTCTGACAAATACTGACATTCCTCTGCAGCCAGTAGGTCAAAGTATCATAGGTGTTGAACCCTGCTGTAGAGGGAGTGTTATCTTTGTACTAAAACAATGTCTGTTACTACACAACTTATGGATGTGTTCAGGTTACATGAGGGGCTTAAAAAGAGGTAGTGTATTATTTAGACTTGGACACTGAACAGAGGAACTTTGATACAATCAGGACTGGGGTTCTTTGCTGTGTTAGGTTATCTAGAAAATGGACATTTCCTAAAAAAATGCCACTTTGGGAAAGCAAAGTTTCTGCTCAGTATGTGGAAGCTATGAGACACACAAATATGCAGGACATGCTTTGCAAAAGATGTAGATCTGTCAGTCATCTTTTCCCAAAATGACACATAGTGGACTAAGCCACCCCATCCCATGATACCATTTATTAAAGCTATTTATCTTTTCTTTCAATCTGGTCATCATTCTGGGTGATGGTAGAATTTTACTGAGGACCAGAGTCTTGCCTGCAATGGACGCATGTATAGCAAGATCCATCATATTTCTCTGCATGTCCCTCTGAGTTGAACATCTCAAATCATTCACACCCACATGGACCACTATAAGGTCATAATCATGTTTATCTGATCTGAGTGATCCTGGCATCAGGAAGACAATTGCCACCCTATCCTTATCCAGCCTGGTGAGAATAAACTCCATGTGCCTAACAATGGAATCACCAATTGCAAATATATTTCTGTTTGCATGTGCAGATGTAGTGGAAGTAGATTGTTTAGGGTCTGCAGTTTTGTGACTGCCTGTATTAAGTGAGCTTATAGCTGGATGAGAGTGTTGGCATTGTGATATTGGTGTTACAGTGAGGCTTGTTTGCTTTGACTGTAAGAGCCTTTACAGAGTGATTTCTTAACCCCAGCATATCCAGGTGCATACAGATGTAGGGTGGACTTGGTTGAAGCTCACTGATTATTTTCATGGGTCAGTGGGCTGCCTTTGGTTCCCATATGTACAAATACTTATACCTCTCCCAAGTGTTATCATGTTGATATAGCAGTAAATGGTCACCAGTAAGCTTTAAACAGCTGTTATACCAATTAACAATACTAAGTGCTAAAAATCTGTCCACAGAAGGAATAAAATCAGACTTAACTTCCATACTGTCCAGAGAGGTTGCTAAGGTAAAAGTTACAAAAGGTCAGTGTGCTTAAGTTACAGGTAGGTTTTATTTATTTACCTTAATGTACTAGTAGCAAAATGAATATATGAGGTGTGCTGATACCTCAATGCACTGGTAGTGTAAACAGTGTAAAATTGTGCAGGTTTGAGTAGTAACATTAGTAGCAAAAACATATATAAGTTGATAAGGTAGTGAAATCACAGTATAACAACCATTGGGTTGGGAGGGTGGCCTAATGGTTAAGGTGTTTGTCTTACAAAGACAAGGTGCAGGGTTTGAGTCTCATAAGGGATAATTGGCTAGGCTTAAAATAGCTCGCAAGAGCAGTTAGCCTAGTACTAATCTATGAATCTATGAATCTATGTACAAGCTCTAGCAGGAATACAGTACTGATGGTACTCACAAGTGAAAATGATAGCATTAAGGATAGTATAATTCACAAACAGTTCAGTACAATATTAAACATTAATGAAATAGAGAGCACAGGTGTCACTCAGTAGTCTGTCAAACTGGGGCTGATTCAGATGCCACACAATATTTACACTGAGGAGATGACAGGCAGAATGCCACACAATATGACATCAATGTGATGGCAGGAATGAGTACTACACACAGTGTAGCAATAATTTGCAAACTGGAAAAAGGTCTACACCAGTAAGGGAACTGTGATGAATTATAACATTACTGTTTACTCCCTGACACCTCCACATCAACAAATCTGACTATCTGCTAATAAAAGTGTAAATATTAACCAATGAATAAATATTAACTAATGCAAGTTTGCTAATGAAAGTATAAATACCGACCACTACCAACTCTAGCATTCTGCACATACTACCATGAGATATGGATTTATTGCCTACAACTAGTGGGGTTTGGCTTTATTAGTCTGAATGTACACATAAAGTCTTAAAAAGTAAACAGTCATGGGCATTCAGAAGCCATGTAGCTGAAAAACTGTTATGTCCTTTAGTGGTCATTCGCATACATCTCATTGTCCTTCACTACAGGAGGTTTTAGGCATTACACAATGAAGCTTCTAGCTTGGTTAAACATTTTCTTGCCACTGCTAAAATAATAGAAACTCATAAAATAATTAATTCCCTATAATTTTGACTGAATGTTATTTAAATATTCTTTATGTATATTGGTAAATGAAAAGTTTTATTATTTATTTCTTCTGAAATAGTTCTCATATTAAGCCAAATGTAAATATTGTATATAGTTATCTAATCAAAACTTACATTAGAATGTTTGTAATATTTTCATGTGTTTAAATTTAATAAAAATATCTGAAAAGAAAAAGATTCTAGCTTGGCTGGGTCTTTCTTACAGTCTTTGTTATATCCGAGTACAAACTATCTATGAATTGTCACAAGTCAATATCTATACCAATAAACACCAGTCAAACTGGGATGAGATGATAGACTGAGTAATGTTAGACAAACTACTCTTCTCCATCTGATCTACCAGTAGTCTGTCAAATAATCTGTTAGCATGCTAGTTAGTCTAATATAGCAATAATTATTTCATATACTCAGTTTTGTGAATCAGAAACATTTCAGGTTTTCTTTATTTCACATACAAATTCACTTGTAAGAAACACCAATGCAAAGAAGCAGAAAGAAACAATTAGATGTGCCTTCATTTTTTTCAGCAATACCTATGAATTTGATCCAGACCATAACATAAGTATTGCTAGTATAGTTAAAGGCCTTATTGAGGACTTATTTAGCTATAATAGAACATACTTCCAGACAGTATGAGTAATCATTACAGAGGTCTGTGGAAGACAGTTTTGAAATTAAAATGTTTCATGCTTCTCTGCAGCATCCAAATATTATCAAAAACATCTATGTTGCAACTTATTGCAATACAGAATCCATTCAGAGCAAAAATAGTATGCATGTCATCCATTTAGAGACAATATCAGTCATACAGAGCTTTTGTGTAACTGCTAAAATATGAAACCTTTCTCTCAGAGAAGGAGGATATATTTGAACATTCCTGTTAGTGGAACACTTTTAGAGATCTTGAAATCTTCTTTGTTTTTTTTCAGTGTGAAGTTTATTAAAGGAAACATAAACCATTGTGTGCAGTTTAA
The DNA here is from genome assembly GCF_019279795.1 of Protopterus annectens. NCBI lineage: Eukaryota > Metazoa > Chordata > Ceratodontiformes > Protopteridae > Protopterus > Protopterus annectens. The sequence goes on along the minus strand of NC_056730.1, from coordinate 877,993,725 downwards.
TTCAATCCAAGATTTATTTTCTCCTTGTAGTGTAGTTTCAGTGTGGTTTAGTTATCATTATAACATGTTCATGTCATTTACTTGGAATCAAAGAAAGAGAAAGCCATCCCAACTTAACCTCACATGTTTTGGCAGAGGAATTTGCCTCCACCAAAAACATGACATATCACAGATATAGGGAAAACTGTAGTGTTTTTCCCTGTCAGGTATCACCCACAAGCTAATGTCAACAGGTGCTATGGGCTGTTTCAAATTCATAGGATCCTATTGCTTACCCTCAGCTGAAGGTTCAAGTAGTGTCCCTAGGTTAGGGAAGGGTTACCTGAACTGCAAGAAATAGTAATAGCATTCTATCTCTCTGTGCATCTTTTACTTACATTCTCTTGCTGACAGGGAAATGATATCACTTTACTGTGACAAGTGGTGAAGTAATGGCTACACAGTGTACTATATAATTTTTTTATTTGACCTAAATAGTTCATTCTTTCACTTTGCAAGCCAATGAAATAATGTTGTTGTTGTAGTTGTGTTTTTCAGCTTATCCTGGTTAGGGGTCGCCACAGCGGAACTCCGGTCCGCTAATGTTTGGTAGTGGATTTTTACATGCCGAGTTGTCAGCCCTGACGCACAACCTTCAATGAAAGCACGCCCATTCACGCATGCCTCCACACAGAAGATGCTCTAACTGAGAATCGAACGGAACAACGTTTTGCTGTGAGGCGACAACGCTACCGCAGCACCACTACCGTGGGTTAAGTCAATGAAATAATGCATTTTGTTTTTAACAATTGCTCTGATTTACTGCTAATGGAAACAGATGCAGTGGATATGTTATATATGATCTGCAAGAATGCTGTTCACTTCTGTAACTGCTGATTCTGGTGCTTTTATCATACATGTCCCTTCCTGGCTATTGTTGTGGTTAATCCCACTTTTAAATTTGTTGGATTAGAAAGGGGAAAACAATGATGGAAGATGCCCTTGCATGGGCAGTACAGGAAGCGTTACAGCTGACTGAGGGAGAAAAACTAGAATATAACTATCAAAAATTAAATTTGAAGAGAAAGTTGACCATATCTTGATATACAATTGCAGAGCTGTGCTGCATTGTAATGGAGAAAAAAGAACACGGCAGTTATAAAAATAAATATACAAGAATGCCAATCATTACAGTTTCATAATTATTAGAAAAATGCATTTATATACTATAGAGGAGCACTGTCTGCTTAAGTGATTTATTCAGAGTCACACAATAGGCAAACGGAGGTAGAAAGAAGCAAACATTGTACCTTTAACTACAATGGCTGCTCATTAAGAGCTTAGAGTTCTAGTAAACATCAGCTAGCAAAAAAATTCATTAACTTTTTTTTTGTTATTAAATCTCTGAGGATTAGTCCATGTCATTGTTAAGAGAATGTATGTCTGTGCAACAACTGATGTTGTTCTTCTGTTAGTTTTTAAGTGAATTAGAGCTGTTTGATACTTACATCTCTGAGCTGTTAAACTCCTTCCTGCAGTCAAACGTGCAGGATTTGAACCTTCCTACCTCCATTTGCCTACTGTCTGACAGTGAGCAAGTCACTCAGACCGTTCTCCTGGGTCACCCTTGAAAAGGAACACTTTCTTCAGTGGGTTTACCTGGTTAACAAACAGATAAAAATAGTATTGAAAATTTGCCCCTCCCCCCAATTATTTTTGGCTTCATCCAGAATTCGTCATCAAAGAAGATGAGAATTATTTTAGTCTGTTTTTAGTAAATTTGTGATTTTCTGGCAAACCACTGTGGACTGTAGTCATTAAATAATGGCAGGCATGTGAGTTTCAAACTTGATGTCCTTCAGAAAACCCTCAGAAAATTGCTAATGAAACATTTCAAGTATATAAGAGAAAGATTTAAAATTTGTTCCTGTTTGTTTGGGTCTTTGTATTTCTTAAGCTAAAAGGTTGGGAGGGCATTGGCTTGAGTTGTATGGTTTCTACAGCAGTGAGTTGAAATACAGTTCTTGATTCTCAATTATTTATGCATTTCTTCAATCATTTTTTTTACAGGCAAAAATTTGAATGTATTAAGTCATACAAGGGGGTTGTAATTGATGGTCACATGTGTGTGTGTGTGCGTGTGTGCGTGTGTGTGTGTGTGTGTGTGTGTGTGTGTGTGTGTGTGTGTGTGTGTGTGTGTGTGTGTGTGTGTCTGTCTCTCCTGCATCTCAGAGTAGTTAAAAATGGAAGACGTCCATTGCAATAAATTAGAGTTTCATCATATAAACCATGTTCTTTGGGTGCAGAACTTTGACAGTGTGATTATTATTTAGCTATGAATAAACTAGACAGCATGAAGTTTATGCATCTAATGTTCAGTTATTAACTATGACGTGTTTGTAACTTAACTGGTGTGAAATTGCAATGTGCTGGGCTGCAACAGTTTGTTTCGTACTTGGTGCAGATGAGTAAACCTATAAGCTGTTAATGAGCTGCTTTTTGTAGTGTAAAGTTTAATTCTCTCAGCTTTTGTTTTGGCTGTGACTTTGACCAAGTCACTTCATCAGACAGTACTCCAGGACTGCTTTGCAAAAGGGAATTATGTCCAGTTGACTGTCCCAAGCTGTTAGCAAATGCAACACACATTTGTCTTTTGAATTCTTTCATCATACACATAGGTTCTAATTAGTGCTTCACTACATGCTACTTGACAAGGAATCCCAGCATGTCTGTTGGAGTTTAATGGGTTGCCAGATGCATTTTCAAAACATAGGAGTTTCAAGGGAAGAGGAATTTATTGCTGCTCATGTTAAGTCTGTTTTCAATATTAAGATATTTTGTTTTGTTTAGCAAATGACTGATTGTTTTTGCTGTAACATCTGAAATAAATTTTAAATTTAGTCCAAATCTCTGATCAGCGCAAAGCAGGTAAAACTTGTTCTTACATTTGTGTTATGAGATTCTTTTTCGCTTTTCCTCTTTTTACTGAGGCGCAAATGTCTTTCTGCCATTCTCTGACTTTCTTATACTGTTAGCTACCAGCTTGATTTGTTATACTCCTTGAGCATGGCAAAGTTTTAATCTGTGTTGTACATACTGCTAGGATATGTAAAATATGTAAGCCTGTTATTAGACTGTGGCATTTGTGTTTTTTTTTCACAGAGAAGTATAAGAAAATGGTCTTTGATGATTAACAATGGATTGTGGATGAATTGTTATCACGTATTCTACACTTTTTGAGGAGGATCTTCAGATGTCCTATATGTACCCCACTAGCTTGCTGCTGTGTCCTTATTCTGCCCCAGTAATAATGGAAACCTGGAAGGCAACATGATTGAAAAAAGTATTAGGCCACTGGAGCTCTAGTATAAAGGTCAGTAAAACAGATGTAGTTATATGGTTATTGGTGGTTAATTAAATTACTTTTCATAAGAAGACCATTCTTGTAAAACAAGTGAAAAACAGCAAAACTTTTAATGTCGTGGGTGAAAAGAAGGCAAGACCCTACACAACACTTAAAAAATTTCACCTAATAAACTTTCTTACACAGTATAAGCTACTGCAACATCACATAAACTAAGCTACTTTAACAAGTTTCACAGAAAGAATATTCAATTGAAATGAAACTTGATCAACCAATGGATACAAAGTTATAGATAGTGTTCTTAAGGGGGAGCAAGAGAGTAAAGTGGAAAATACAAAGTATGGAGGTTTTCATGGAATATTATGGCAGAAGAGGAGACAAAGAGAGTAGACGGACTTAAACAAGACAATAGTGAGGAGGGTAAAGAAAGAGAGTTACATCTATTTAGAAGCAGATGTTATGAAGGAAGAGATACAATGGGCTGTTGAGCAATCACCCAAAATTAAGTATAGTATCCATTGAGTAGGCTTAATAATTTATTTAGACTGTAGTATTGTACCTGATATCTTTATACATTACAGTGAATTGGCTTAATACCTCCCTTATAGTTATAGTTCTCTTGAATGCACAGCTGCCCAGAGTATTACTATGTTATATTCAGAAATGTCTATATTGTTAACATGATTGCTAAAATTATTATATTATTTTATTATCTGAACTTTGTCATACCAGTTTTTCTGACTGAGGCTCCGCTCAGGTCCTCTCTGAAAATGAGCAAGTTCCCAGTAGGGCTGATTCAGACACAAAACAAGCAAAGAAAAAATGAAGAACAACCAAACAATAAATAAATAAATAAAAAACTGGTGAAGGCTACAGGAGGGTTTATCTGGTCAGAAGACTTTTATAAGCACTTAAGTAAGGAGGTAGGAGCATACCTCTCAACTGTCCAGATTTTTGCAGAATGTCCAGATTTTCACCTCATATTTTTATTTATTCTTCACACAATTTGTGGTTTTGTGGCAAATCATTGCTGACTGAAGTCACTAAATAAGGACATACAACTGAGTTTCAGACATTATATCCTTCAGAAAATGTAGGCTAACACACAAACTGTTATTCCAACAATGTTCTAAGTTTATAAAAACAATATTTAAAATCTACCTATTTCTGGGCCTTTGTCCTGCCATTATTTTAGGCTTTGTCCAGATTTCTCACACTAAGACATTGAAAGGTATGGGTAGGGGAGTGGTTAATTTGAATGTGTGGGAGAAGCTTTAAGAATGGAGAGCACTTAATTTCTAGAATATTGAATTTTTAAACAGCTTGGTTTTGAATAATCTTACAGCAAAGATCAGTACTGCACTTTTAAGTCATTTGTTTTTAACCATGAACTTCTACTTGTCTTTTACTTTGTACATACTAATTCTTAAGCAATTTACCTTAAAAATGAAAAGAGAACTACAAGAATCCATGGAGGCATGAATAATAGTTATACTAAAGGGAAAAAAGAGCAGGAACAAGGTTTAGAGTTACAGTCACAAACAGAGTAAAGACTGCCTTGGGACCATACCTTTCAACTTCTTAGCACTATAAATCTGGACAAAGCCTAAATAATTGGGAGACGTAGGCCACAAAATAGGGACAGATTTTAAATATTGCTCTTTTAAACTTAGAAAGTTTGTAGAATAACAGTTTTTTGTCTGATGGATATGAAGTGCAAAACTGAAATGTATGCCATTATTTAACCAAAAAATGATCGATGGGGTCAAGGTGAAAAAACAGCAAACTCAAACAAAATCACCTTCAAACGTTGCCACGTGGAAGGGGAAAAGAATTTATTTGGTGCTTTTGTCCAACTCAGGACTTCTCCAGAATACTGCTACCATTCCATAGACTTTTATACCAAACAGTTGTCCCAATTAACATTAATTCAATCAATCAAACAACCAATTATAAAACAATCAAATCTAAATATACAAAATACATAAAAAACTTGATTTAACTACCTAAAAAACATTTAATATTTATTGTTTCATTAATCCCAAGAAATTTATCTGCTTGCAACCTTAGTTGCCACAACATTTCTCTCCTTTCACGTCATTTCCTATAATTACCACCTTTATAATCAATAGATACCTGTTTTAATACTGTAAAATAAAACTTCTTAAAGGAACCACACATCTGCATATGTCTAAATAAAGCATTATTGTGATCTTTGGTCCTATTAGAATATATATGTTCCTTAATTCTTTTATATAACTTCCTTGTAGTCATACCCACATAGAATGCTTCACAATAAGAACTTAACCCAATATTAATGATCTCATAGAATTACAATCATAATGACCATTTAGTCCTATGGATTTCTCAACATGTTGTAAAAAATGTTAGGACCCTCTAAAATAAAGTTACAACAGTACAAAAGTCACACTTGACCATGCCTCTCTTTCTATTAATGCCAGCTAAGGTTCTTGTGGTATTGTCATTTTCTTATATTTGTTTAATAGTTCTAGGTTTTATATATATATATAAAACTAAGAGCGGTCCCAACCACCTCAAATAAATCCAAATAACCTAAAAAATACTTCCCAATTGTCCCGAATGACATCTCTTATTTGGGAATCATTCACTGGCATTTCTAAAATGTAACTATACCTAAAATTGTTATTCCTATTTTGTATCTGTAATTTCTCAGGTATACCCCCAATCAAAATAGGCTGAAAAAATTAATCTCTTTTATGAATAATTTCTTTGACTGTGTTCTGTAACATATTTAACTGATATCCTCTGGCACAAAACAACTCATTTATCTCTTGTATTCCCTCCAAAAATATAACTTGATTAGTTATGTCTAGATAATCTTATCATTGGACCCCTGGGGATATTATCTTTCATAAATCCCATACTAGTATAATGTAAATAGTTGTTAGAAAAATATGCTTTCCTATAAATGTGGCTAAAAAGTTTGGGTAATGAGATCCCAATCTACCATCACATCCAAATAAAGCACACAAAGTCCCATATACCCCACCACAAATTTCAAAAAGTCAATATTGGAATTCATCTGTTCTACAAATAGTTCAATTTGTTCCATAGAGTCATCAGTAACAAAGATCAAATCATCCAAAAGCCTCTTGTAAAACTGAATGTGTGCTTCAAAAAAGGGTTATGCCTTAGTACCTCATATTCCCACCATTGTATGACTAAATTCACAAAGGATGGTGCTACTGTAGTACCCATGGCAACATCCTTTAATTGTTGATAATAATTACAATTGAAATAAAAAAGAGTTGTTATCCAACATTAATTCCATTAACAAACAAGTATTGATCAACTTATTGGCTAAACTAGTATATTTTGACAAAAAATAGCCTTAGAAATTCCACTCCTTGATCAATGGGTGTACAAGTATATAAAGATTTAACATCCAGAGTAAAAAAATGTTAGAGCTTAGGCATTAACATTAAAAGACTTTAGTTGATTAAAAAAATCCCAGTAATCCTTGATGTAACTATCTAATTACTGAACTAAGGGATTAAAAATGGTACCCAAAAATGGAGATCCTATCAGTTATGCTCCCAGACACCAGTACCACAGGCCTAAAAGGTAATGGAAAACTTGGGTCTGTATTTTAGGTATTCCAAACAACATACTTAATCTGAGAGTGTCAACATTCATAGACTGATACATTTTTAATGTTATAGTCTCATTAGTATACAACTCTAAAAGTGCACTATAAATGTATTTATATTGTTTGTGAATCTCAAACAAGGATTCAATTTTATATTCAGAGGGATTATTCAACATTACTTCCATTTCCCTAGTGTAATCAGTGGGAACGTAATGACAAGACCACTTCCCTTATCAGATTTCGTAAATTTTAAATCCCTTCATTTACTTAATTCATTTAGGACAACCCTTTCTTTTTTGGTAAGATTAAAAAATATAACACTAGCCTTATTACTGAGTATTTAAACAATGTCCTTCTCACATAAACTATAAAATGCTGAAATCATTGATTGAAGAGGTGGATTATAAATACTAGGTCTTTTAAGCTTCTGATTGTCATAGTCCACAAAGTCTTTAAAAATGTAATACAAATTGAACTTTCTACAAAACATATTTAGATTCAAAAGAGAGTGGGAAACTTCTACCCATTTGCTAAGTACAAATGATAAATCTTTACTCAACAAACTAACCTGTGTATAATCAAAAGTTTCATTAGTAAAATTCTATATGTTTCCACACAGAAGCTTGTAATGTTCTGAAAAATCTGTTTCTTGTACTTCTCTCACTTGCAGCATTTCCACTGTCTCCCTCTCCCTTGTTGGAATGACTTCCCCTTGAACCTTAGACAAACTGGTCCCTGGAAATGATTTCTGAAGTTCTCGGAGGATGCCTGCGCTGATTTACAATCCTCTCTGACCTCTGGGTAGATCTCTCAGTAAAAAAACATTGTTGCTGCTAGAACTAGATGGAATAAAGAAAGCAACACCTTTGGTATCTTCTAGAACAGTTTTCACAAAGTTGTTGATAATCTGTATGTTCAAACGTCCTCATGAATCTGGAAGCAGATATGCAGCTCCTTTGTGATAAGCCATTTGATCTCTTAAAAGTTTCTTCCTTTTATACTTAAGCATCGTAATGGCCCCTTTATTAATATTCATGAGGATGCCATCAATTTCAATTTTTGCCTGTTCTTGATGTAGAAATTTGTTAATTTGGTGATCCAATTCTTTAATTTCATTATTGAGTATGCATGAAGCATTCACTCTGTTCCATCAACATTTTTAATAATTCAATCCCCATGTTATTAAAAAAAGTAGTGACTTATATATAGACTGGGTAACCACTACCTCGTCCATTGGGGAACTTAAAGACCATCAGTTCCTTAGGGACTATCTTCAAAGAAATACATTCTTGAAATTAGTAGTTTTCATACATTAAACTTTGATACTTAGACAATTGTTTGTTATAGTTCTTAAATAATTCATCCACATTAATTTTGTCATTGATGAAATTATTACGTACAGAACTTATGTTGATGCAACCAAAAGGACTGGTGAATAAAGCAAAAAAATGTTCCAAACCTGTAGTCTGAATATCTGAATTGCCAAATGGTCTAGGTCTATCAACAGAATCCAGTTGATGCGAATGGTCTTTAGTTGCATTAGTGTCGCATATTGAGAAGAAGCTGTGCCAAAATTTGGATTTACTTGCCCTGAAAACAAGGAGATAGAGGACTGCAGATTTTCTATGTTAGTTCTTAAACACTGAAATGTGGAATGCATGTCTTCAGGTAGTAAATGGGTAGTCAAGGTAGCTTCAAAGTCTTCTTCCTCCAAGAATGCCATTACCACATCAAACCAAGCCCAGACAACCAAAAAATGATCAATGTGGTCAAGGTAAAAAAACAGCAAACTCAAACAAAATTGCCTTCAAAGAATGCTACTCGGAAGGAGAAAAGAATTTATATAGCACTTCCGTCCAACTCAGGATTTCTTTAGCATGAATGCTGCTACCATTCCATAGACTTTTATTCCAAACAGTTGTTCTAATTAACATTAATTCAATCAATCAGCCAATTAAAAAAACAATCAAATCTGAATATACAAAACATGGAAGATACAAAATAGGTGCAACATCAACCAAAAACACTTGAAAATAGTAAAAATAAATGCTGTGGATTGCACACAAATGGTTTAAAAACAATTTAATAGTATACCATAAAACATTGCATGCTTTCGTCCCCCAAAAGAGACTTTATAAGAATAATTACAAACAACACAAAGGCATTATATAGTATTTAAAATGATTTTCATTGTCTGTAGTTAATGAATCAATTGAACATGTTCTTTTCATATTTTCTCTCTTAAAGAACCCAGGTATATGAGACAGTTAGTATATAAAAAACTTCAATCTTGTTACACACAAGGCACACACATAGTTTGTGTATATGAATGTATACCACACATTATGATTGTAAGTGATGTTTAAATAACCTATTATTTATTAGCTTTTGGGCTTAATACAGGAGCAATGGACACATTGTTATTTAAACTAGGAGAAAATTTGTACAGTAGTTATTTAAGTTATTAATAGTTATTTAAGACAATGTATTCATTTGAACATTGTTCCCTAAGGATTAAGACTGTACAAATTTCCATTTGGTTTGTCTTACAATGAAGAGATTGCTACTTATTTCATTGGATTATTTGATAAATATGGACTAGAATTAGTGCACAAGATCATTAAATACAATTAAATTTTCCTGAGTAACGAGTCAGAAATTAGAATTATTACATCAGGTTATTTTGAAAGAGTCTTTATTTGAGCAATTTAAGAATTTGTACGAGAGTATTTTTTCTAAGATTGATGAGAAATGTACTGAGATATTCTCAAAGAAAAAAGGAAAACTCAAAAAGGTCATTAAGCAATACCAAAGCAAAAATGCTTATCCCACAGCACACCTCAACCCCAACACACACTGGTACTACTAAAAAAAATTAATTTTGGAGAAGGTGACAATTTTACAGCAGGTGAAAGTAGGGGAAGGGACTAGGTGAATGGGCCAGCCACTGATCTAAGGGACACTGAAGTCCTTACAGATTAACATCAGGATTTTCAGAATCTCAGGCAGTCAGAGGCTGGTGAGTTGTTCAAGATTTGCTCTCAACTTGGGGCAGAATCCCCACAGCTCCCCGTTCTGGAAAAAACAAAAGAGGGGAAGGGGGCAGAGGAGAACATACAAGTTGGTGATTATACAAAATTCCTGAGACTCCAAGACCAATCTAAGTGATTTTTCATTTATTTTTACTTATTTTATTACATTTGCACTTGCCTGTCATTTTTTATCTCTGTCTTATAGCTAATTTATCACATTTGCACTATTTTAAAGTAATTTCACGATAACTGCATTTCATTACTGTTTAACTGCATTTCATTGCTATTTACTGCAATTCATTACTTTTTAACTGCATTTTACTGCATTTCATTACTGTTTAACTGTATTTTTTTCATACTATGAGTTCTGTTTTGTCTGTAAGTGGTTAATCTGTGCTTTTCTGCAAGTTTTACTTTGTTCTTAGCCCTTAAACTGAGTAGCATAGTCTGGATGCAGGTTTGCTGCATCCAGAGCTGTTTGTTTTTTCCTTCTGTGTTTCTGGTAACCATCGTGTGTTTGCCTTCTGTGTTTCTGGCAGCCATCTTGTGTCGATAGGGTCCTATTTTCTCTACTAGTGAGAGTAGCAGGGCTGCCTGGGCCTTGTCTGGCACAGGCTGATTGGTAAAGAGAGCAGGGGCGAGCAGGATTGGCTAAATTTCTAATTTACTAGAATCTTCTATTTTTTGTGGTATTTAAACCCCACATTTGAACTGGTTTTTAAACTACTGCAAGGTATTCCAGCTACAAATTTCCCCTTAGTAGTACTTGTGTGATCATCTAGTAGTACTCATCTTAGACCTTCCACCCTTTACCCCCTTAGCTCTCTCTGGCCTCTCTTCCTCAGATTCTGATAAATATGGATGGACAATTTCCTACAGTTTCTCCTGCCAGTCTGGTTGATATGGGTATCCTGAGACAATGTAACAACTGCTTCATGTGCATGGACAACCCTCTACTACTACCACCTGGGAACACAATTTGTGAAAGGTGCAATTACATTAAGAACTTAGAGTCTGTGCTCTCTCCCTCACAAGCCAGTATATCTGGCAGTGATGAGGCTGTCAACACAAACACCATACCTAAAGCACCACCCACAACTACACAACACACACACACACACACACACACACACACACACACACACACACACACACACACACACACACACACACACACATATCTGGAGGTCCTCAAAAAAACATACCCAAAGAAAAGAGACCTCTGAGGCAAAAATACACACAAACTCCACAGCCCACCACAAAACACACTACACATAGTCCACACACCTGTGTCTCACTGCCACTAAGGCCTAACCATAAACCCAACATATTAGTCATAGGAGACTCAGTTGTAAGACACACAGATGTGCCCATCACCAGGCTAGATAAGGGAAAAGTCATGGTTAGTTGTTTGTCAGGTGCCAGAATCCACTATATCACACATGCACTCAAGTCTCTCAACAGCAGGTACTGTTATGACTCTCTCATAGTCCATGTTGCCATGAATGATGTGAGACATACCTCCGTGAACTATATTAAGAGAGACATGATCGAGCTCACTGAATATGTGTCCCAGGCAGATATGTCACTAGCCTTAAGCAGCATTCTACCTTCACCCAGAATGATTCCTCAATACAAACAGAAAATGAGTGACTTTAACAATTGGTTTACTTTTGGGTGTCATTCCAAGGGGATCTAGTACCTGACAGCCTAGGAAGAAATGATCGACATACCATGATACCTTGCCAGAGATGGCCAGCATCTGTCTGCCCTGGGCTTCAGGCTTCTGGCAAAGGCTCTTGCCTCCCCCATAGTGCTTTTTTTAGACAATGCCATGAGGTCAAAACTACCAACATGAAAATTTCATGAAAATGCAAATTAAAGGTCATGCTACTAAACGATAGGAATCTAAAGATGAAACTGCTATCATTGCAAGCATTCTTAACCCTGGAAGATGCTGACATTTGTGCAGTCACAGAAACCTGGTTCAAAGCTGCAGACAGCACCCCAGGCATACCAGATTATCCTATCATACATTCAGATCCCAAACCATGGGCAGCAAAGTAAAAGGAGGTGGAGTTTCAATATATATTAAAGACATACACACCTCCAGGCTGGTCAGACAATATGACACACAGGAGACACTCCAGGTGCAGTTAACCATTGACAAGACCCATATTCAAATCATAGCTAGCTACTGGCCCCCAACTTTGACTCAAGATGCCCACTCCACCTATCTGGACCTCTTTGAATTTATCAAAATTCAACCATTTACCCTCATCGTGGGTGACTTTTAATTATCCAGCCATAAATTGGAAAAACTACTGATGTGAAAACACAAATGCCCAGAGATTCCTTGATTTCATCAAGGCAAATGCCATGGACCAGCTGGTTGACACCCTCACAAGTGGTGATAATATCCTGGACTTGGTATTAACCAACATGAGTAACCACTGCAGCATACCTACAGTGTCATCCTTCCTGCTAAAATCTGACCACAAAGAGGTCACTTTTGAAGTCACCATCTGCACTGACCCCCCCCCCCCCCAGCGAGGGTCAAACAAAAAAACTTCTCCAGAGTTGATTACAACCTCCTGAGGGAAGGTAGAAGGAGCTTCACAGCCCCCTCCCCTTCATAGGAACTGGCACAAATGTCCAAACCTACACCAAAGTACTATATAAGCATTTATATGGCTGCATCAAATCAGGAATACCTGACAGGACAAAATTATCCTCCTCATGGAAGAGTAAACCTGTCTGGTGGACATCTTCAATAAATAAACTTTATAATAAAAGGAAAAAATGCTGTCTAGGACCAAGAAGGAGCAGGTGCCTAATTGAAAGCATCTCTCCTTAGCCTGAGCAAGGAAATAAGAGCACTAGTGAAATCCTCCAAAGCAAACTTTGAGTCCAAACTGGCCACAGGTTCAGCAAAAATTTCACCCCTCTGTCCCCCCTCTTATCTCTAGGGAGCAAGTCATCACTGCCCTCTCAAAGGCAAAAAATACAGCTTCCATGGGACCCAATAACATCCCAGGCTGCGTCCTACATGAACCCAGGCAAGAACTTGCAGCATCATTAGGCACCCTATTCAAACAAATCCTGAGTACCGGCTTTGTCCCAGCTGTGTAGAGGACAGCCACTGTCATCCCTTTGCACAAAGGTGGAGCATCCACCTATCCAGGAAATTATAGACCCCTCAGCCTAACTAGCTTGATCTGCAAGGCCATGGAACGGATTATCGTGGACATAATTAACAAAGACAATGACAACTTCCAAACACTCAATCCCATATAGTTTGGTTTCATCAAAGGGAAATCGTGACTGTTAAATTTGGTAAACTTCTTTGAGACAATCACCAAAGCCATGGACAAGGGGAAGATGGTATACACCACCTACCTTGACCTGGCCAAAGCCTTCAATACTATTCCCCATTCAGGTATAATAGCAAAACTCTCCAACTAGGCATTAATCTATATGTTACCAGATGGGTAGCAAGCTGGCCCACTGATAGAACCCATTTAGTGAAAATAGAGAAAGCCACCTCAAGCAGTAGACCTGTAATGAGAGGTGCACCAAGGGATTGATCTTGGGGCATCTGTTGTTTGGGATATACTTTTCTGAGGTGTAGGCCAAAACCAGTGGGCTATGGCTGAACAAGTTTGCAGATGACTGCAAGCTGGGCCATGTCATCAATTCCCCTAGTGATGTGGACAACCTCCAAGAGAGTCTCATCCACACAAATGACTAGTTCCAGAAACATGGCCTCAAACTGAATGCCAAAAAATGCATCATCATCATCCCCTTTGGTGAGAGTGACATCTCCACAAATTATCACATTAATAACAAGATCCTAAGCACACAATCATTCATTAGGGACTTGGGCACCCAGGTTGATAGCAAACTGAGTTTTGACCACCATATTGCCTCTGTTGTATGGAAAGTTTTCTACATGGTCCACCTCATTAGGAAGGGTATCTCATCCAGGGACTAGGAGGTCATAACATTCCTGTATTCTTCTCTTATAAGACACATTATTGAGTGCAATGCCCCTTTTGGCATGTACCTCACAAAGCACATGCAACACATGGAGAGACCACAGAGGTTCCTCACCAGAGAATCCATGGCCTCTAACATCTACCCTAGACAGATGGGCTAAAAGCCCTGTCCCTCTACTCAGTCTCATACAGACTTCTCAGAGGTGACTTCTGTCTCACATAAAAATCAATCTCAGGCCACGCCTTCATGGGACTGCTGCATATCCACAAGTCAAGCTCCACTCAAGTAACCAGCATGCGCGACCTCAACCTGGCCTGTGACATCAATAGGACTTGTTGGCGGGACACATTTGTGTCCCAGAGGCTCCCCCTTCTGTAGAATAGACTCCCTCTCCATGTCAAGCAGAGTACCTCATTAACCCTTTTTAAGCACTACCTGAATAACTGGATGGGAAACAGAAAATACACCCTTAGGATTCCACCTGTGTCCCTGCTGGACAGGGCAATTGGGTTCTGACTTGTCGGAACATGGGCTAAATTCTTGGCTAAGCTTGTAAGGGCTTCAGGGCCAATAGCCTAGCAGCTTCCTTTGACCCTATGATCCTATGATAATGGCATCATCTTTTCTTACAGGGGTACAAAATTTACAACTACACTTCCGTAATTATTACTAAAGAACATTTTGCCGTCCTATGAAAACTGGCATCATCTGTTCTTACAGCAGGCAAAAAATTTACAACTACACTTCCATAATTATTACTAAAGAAAATTTGCCTTGTTTTTCAAAAGGTTCAAGTTTGTTCCATCTAGGCAAATTGATATTGCTGATGCTTTAGTAGCGGTAAAACTGTTTCTAAGAAAATTAAATTTGAATGTTATCTTCCATGACAAAACAGTGGGGAAGTTGAAGTTAGCAAACATAGGGGTAGGTTGAATAGGAAGCAAAGTACTTTTAACCCCTCTTTATCCCCACTATGTCAGTTTTTGAAAAGGTGGTTATGGAAGACATGTACAAATCCTGTACCAATAAAAAATATTTTGGTTCCAATCTATCTAAGGCAGAAAAACTTCTTCTTGAACAACTGCATGCTGATAAAACCATATATCTCATGCAACCAGATAAAGGGGGCAGGATAGTCATTTATGATGCACAGGGTTATTCTAATACAATATTGGAACTTTTCTATAATGTGGATACTTATACCCCTGTTTCTAAAAATCAAATACATATAGCATATCAAAGGATTGGTTTGTATCTAGAACAGTATGTATCAAACCTGCAAATAGACTTTGATAGTTATCATTTTTTATCCAACCCTAAACCCATTATACCAGTCATTTTGTGATCCCAAAAATTCATAAAGGGGTACTCCAACCTCCATTTAGACCCATTGTCTCCGCTACTGGATCCAAAACATACCCTTTAGCTAGTCTGAGTGACAGATGGGTTAAACATTTATATGATGCAATACCACATTTAATTAAAGACTCCTAGGACTTTTTAGGACATCCAAAAAACATATGTGGAAGGAAAATCTTGTATCTGTAACAATTGTTGTCAAAGACCTGTTCACTGTCGTTCCCAAGAATGAATCAAGAATATTTCCACCTGTGTTTAAGAAAATAGTCTACCCTCCCTAATAAAAGAATCAACTTGATCATGAATTTAATGGCTCTTGCCTTAGAATATAACTACATTTATTTTGAGGAGGAATTTTTTCAGCAAATAAGAGAAGTGGCAATGGGAGCATCATGTGCCCCTGCTTTTGAAAACTTGGTATTGCTAGGTTGGGAAGATCAGTTTGTATGTAAACGTTCCTTTGCCAAAAGCCTACATTCACATGGGTCTAGTACATTAGAACGACAGCTCACAATATTGACACTTAGAACACCAACAGCACATAACCAAAAGTGCAAAACAATGACTGTTTATAACACCGACATCACAAATACCCAAAAAATTGTCAGAATGCCTTCATAATCACTTTAAAGCCACTGTTATCATAACAAGTTCACAGTCTATCAATAACATAATAAACTACATTGTGATAATTAAAATGAACCCACTAGTGAACATAATACGTGATCTGGAAGTATAAATACAACTTGAAAATTAGAATAGTACATCCCACACCGAAGACAGGATGGCGGAATATATTGCTGTAGCTCCTGAAACTATTGGACTAGCATATGGAAGAGTAATGTCACAAAAAGGCAAGCATTTACTTCTGATAGAAGGATATTTATACCACTTAGAGAGAACAAGACACAGCAAGAGATACTGGGCTTGTAAGCTGAAAACAACAGATGGGTGTAAAGGTAGAGCCGTAACTACTTTACTTCCTGAAGGAGACTTGTTAAACAAGTCAGTAGCTCACCATCACCCAGCTGATCCCGGAGAAGTAGATAGGTACACGGTATGTAGTGATTTGAAAATGCATGCTACATATAGTAGGGATACACCTTGTTTGCTAGTAGAGGATGTTTTACAGACAGTGTCCTTAGAAAGTTTTGAAAGTATTCCCAACAAAAGAGCATTGTTAAAACAAATTAGAAGAGTGAGAGCAAAACATAAGGTGCGAGACAGCAATGATGAGCTGATGCTACACACTGTTAACTTTAATGATTATCCTCTTAAGGATGGGATGTTTGTTAGTAAACGAATGTGTGATGTTAGCACAGACACTACAGTATTGGTTTTCAGTACTGTTAACAACTTACACGGTCTAATTCAAGCTACCATCTGGTTGATGGATGGTACTTTCTTTAAGAAAGGTATGACCATTCGACAACTATACAGTATACACGGCTTAATAAAATGTGGCTCATATTGTAAAACTGTGCCACTACTATATGAGTTAATGTCCAAAAAGTCTTTTAAATCCTACAATTATTTATGGCATGCAACATTCCATTTATTATCAGAGCAGGGATTTGAAGTTGCAGTCAAGTTTGTATTATGCGACTTTGAAGTGGCAGCACTGAAAAGTGTTAGATTAAACATACCAGGAGCCCGTTCAAAGGGCTGTCTATTCCACTTTGGCCAGAATATCTGGCATAAAGTGTGATCACTTGGTTTAGCAGCAACATACAATACTAGCTCTAAATTACAATTGCATGTCAAGTCATTCATAGCTCTAGTATTCTTGCCAGAATCTGAAGTAATCCCTACTTTTGAGCTACTGAAAGGATTGTTTCCTGAGGAGGGTAAAGACCTTTTGCGTTATTTTGCAGATTGGTATGTTTACGGTAAAAAACATAAGTTTAATACCCGTACCTCTAGCAGTATACGCTTTCCACCCCTTTTCCCACTAACCTTTTGGAACATATTTGATTTAAATGAGCTATTTCTTCCATGCACTCAAAATTCAGTTGAAGCCTGGCAACATAGATTAAAGTGCTTGCTATGTGCATGTAATACAGACTTGCACTGTCTCCTCCTTGCTTTAGTATGTGAACAGAATCGTGTGAATGAGTTGAGAGTTCGGATGGAAACAGGATGCCCTCCTTCTCCAAAGTTAAGACGTCTAGTAAGCCAGCATGAACGATTTAGGGCTGTTATTTCTCAGAGAATGTCTTACTCAAGTGTGGATTATGTCAAAGCTATAGCTCGGCTGTTAAAAATGTGATTTGTATTTCTGTATTTAAAGTACGTGGATTGGAAGGAATCTGTGTACTGGAATGTGCTTGTATTATGTCAGCGTACTACTGCTTTCTTTCCTAGTTTTGGCGGGTATTGACTGTTTGAAATGTAAAGAGATGTACAAGTTTACAGAGATAAAGAGACATCTTTATATGTTTGTTTGGTGTTATCATTTCAACATTGTATGGAAATAGTTTGAACACAGTTTTCATTTCATTGGTGTGGGGCTCATTGTTATATTGTCAGTGTTTTGAGCATCAGTGTTGTGTTAGTCGATATTGTTAGTTTACATTGTTTTGCACTTTCGGTTATGTGGTGTCGGTGTTCTTAGTGTCGATATTGTGAGCTGTCATTCTAATGTAGTAGACCCACATTTATACATATGTTTTTTGGATGATATATTTATTTTACGGGAAGGTGAGGTACATGAAATCCATAACTTTGTAGAATACTTGAACAATACTATGGAGTTTTTGAAATTTACATGTTCTTGGAGCAGAGAAAATATAAGTTATTTGGACACTCTCATTTCCCACACATCTAATGGTTTCAAGTCCAACATTTTTAGGAAAGAAACTTTTTGCAGCTCCTATCTACACTTCATCAGCAGCCACTCTTATTTGTCAAAAAAATAGTTTAGTGAAAGGACAAGCCATATTTCAGTCTGCTTGGTGCCAGCTGTGTGTGTCATGAGATCATGCCTGTGTGTGGCCATTAGATTATTGTAGGCAGAGGAACAGATTCAAGAACCAAAGCCCATTATGCAATTCATTAATTAGAAAGTGAGAAATTATTTATACTTAGTACTTTACAAGGTAAAACAGAAGGCAGTATTATCCAAGATCAGCCATCACTGCATATGTGTTAATGGATATAAGGTAAACAATTTCCTGAATAACTGGAAATAATTTCTTGCTAGTATATCTTACTCAGTAGTTGATTTCCTCATTTATAAAATTAATATGTGGTGTAATTCTCTAGCTTAGTCATGTAGTTCTCAAGACCCACTCTCTCTTAGATCATTTTACAGCTAACGACAGTGACAGTAATTTAGCTTTTAGTCATAAAGTTTATTGAGAGAAGGGCAGCAATAGCAATAACAATAATGTTTAGTAAGGGCATTATTTGTCAAAGAGCAGCAATAACAGTAATGTTTAGTAAGGGCATTATTTGTCAAAGAGCAGCAATAACAATAATGTTTAGTAAGGGCATTATTTGTTAAAAGCAGCAATAACAGTAATGTTTAGTAAGGGCATTATTTGTCAAAGAGCAGCAATAACAATAATGTTTAGTAAGGGCATTATTTGTTAAAAAGCAGCAATAACAATAATGTTTAGTAAGGGCATTATTTGTCAAAGAGCAGCAATAACAATAATGTTTAGTAAGGGCATTATTTGTCCAAGAGCAGCAATAACAATAATGTTTAGTAAGGGCATTATTTGTCAAAGAGCAGCAATAACAATAATGTTTAGTAAGGGCATTATTTGTTAAAAAGCAGCAATAACAATAATGTTTAGTAAGGGCATTATTTGTCAAAGAGCAGCAATAACAATAATGTTTAGTAAGGGCATTATTTGTCAAAGAGCAGCAATAACAATAATGTTTAGTAAGGGCATTATTTGTCAAAGAGCAGCAATAACAATAATGTTTAGTAAGGGCATTATTTGTTAAAAGCAGCAATAACAATAATGTTTAGTAAGGGCATTATTTGTCAAAGAGCAGCAATAACAATAATGTTTAGTAAGGGCATTATTTGTCAAAGAGCAGCAATAACAATAATGTTTAGTAAGGGCATTATTTGTCAAAGAGCAGCAATAACAATAATGTTTAGTAAGGGCATTATTTGTTAAAAAGCAGCAATAACAATAATGTTTAGTAAGGGCATTATTTGTCAAAGAGCAGCAATAACAATAATGTTTAGTAAGGGCATTATTTGTCAAAGAGCAGCAATAACAATAATGTTTAGTAAGGGCATTATTTGTTAAAGAGCAGCAATAACAATAACAATAATGTTTAGTAAGGGCATTATTTGTTAAAGAGCAGTAATAACAATAACAATAATGCTTAGTAAGGGCATTATTTATTAAAGAGCAGTAATAACAGTAACAACAATGCTTAGTAAGGGCATTATTTATTAAAGAGCAGTAATAACAGTAACAATAATCCTTAGTAAGGGCATTATTTGGTAAAGACATTTTAAAAATTACAGAACTGTTTTTCTGGTATCACAAAACTAGAAGCTGATCTCCACATTTAGACATCATCTACTTTGGCACATTGTTCAGTTTATGTAATTAATTATTTGTTATTCAATTAAAAAATAAAAAAAAAGAATTATCAGAATTGCAAAGACTGATTATGAATGGTATATTGATTTTCAGTTTGACCACAGAGGCACTAACCTAGATAATGCTAAGTACCATAGAATTGAGCAAATGAAGGAAAGTAGCCAGAGTGAGATTTAACTCAGCTGGAGGATCAGCATACAATGTCAACACACTGAATGTTTTATCTCGTGCAATAAACCACGGACTAAAGGTAAGTGAAAGCTCAAGACTTATACCTTGGTTCCTAACAGCCTTAGTAATTTAATGGATTTAATATAACAGTTAACAACTTAGTTGATTTATTTAAAGGTAACCCATATGCTTTTTCTTAGGGGTAAAAGATAATGATTAATTATTTTTTTTAATTAGTGCTATATCTGTGAAGTTATATGTAAGTACTAGGCTAGGCATTCTTCTGGGCAATTTTAAGCCTAACCAATTTTCCTCAAAGGTAAAACTCAAACCTTGTGGGGCCATATTTTGGTTGTTTGTTCTTCAATTTGCATTTCAAAGTTGATATCCCACAATTTCATTGGAGTGGGCAGGGTCACACAATTATGCATGCTATGTATGTTAATCAACATACAGATTTGTACCTATTTTTCATGGGCCTTTGTCCAGATTTTTTATGTTTCCAGGCTGAAAGGTATGGAAGGGGGATTGGAAAAAATTAAAAATTGCAGAAAATGAAGTGGCAACATAGATTTGGTGCAACATTACCCCTGGTTTAAACAAAATGTGTCCATTGCTCTGGTATTAAGTAAAAAAATAATAATAATAAATTATAGGTTATTTAATCAGCACTTACAATCATTTTGTTTGGTACATATGCAAATACATAAATTATGTGTGTGCCTTGTTTGTAACAAGATTGAAGTTTTCTATGCACTAACTGTCTCATACACCTGGGTTCTTTAAGAGAAAAAAAAGAACAGGTTAAATTGATTCATTAACTACAGCCAATGAAAATTGTTTTTAAATACTATATAATGCCTTTGTGTTGGTTTGTAATTATTGAGATGAAGTCTCTTTTGGGAGACGAAAGCTCTCAATGTTTTATGGTATAATATTAAATTGTATTTAAATCATTTGTGGACTCTCTATGGCATTTA
This sequence comes from Protopterus annectens, assembly GCF_019279795.1. NCBI lineage: Eukaryota > Metazoa > Chordata > Ceratodontiformes > Protopteridae > Protopterus > Protopterus annectens. The sequence goes on along the minus strand of NC_056730.1, from coordinate 877,972,639 downwards.
TTTTTTACTATTTTCAAATATACAAAACACATAAAAAACTTGATTTATCTAGCTAAAAAACGTCTAATATTTATTGTTTCATTAATCCCAGGAAATGTATCTGCTTGCAACCTTAGTTGACACAACATTTTTCTCCTTTCAAGTTGTTTCCTATAATTACCACCTCTACAATCAATAGGTACCTGTTCTAGTACTGTAAAATAGGTAGTTTTAGGTAATTAGATCAATTTTTAATGTGTTTTGTATATTTAGATTTTATTGCTTTATAATTGGTTGATTGATTGATTGATTGATTGAATTAATGTTAATTAGAACAACTGTTTTTATAAAAGTCTATGAAATGGTAGCGGTATTCATTCTGAACAAATCCTGAGTAAATAAATTATTTTCTCCTTCCAAGTGGCGTCCTTTGAAGGAGATTTTGTTTGAGTGTATGTCATTATTTAGTGACTTCAATCCTTTTGCCAGAAAACCACAAATTTTATAAGGAACATTCTGCAAAAATCTAGACAGTTGAGAGTTATGCTTGGTAGAAAGTGTGGAGAAACAGAGGGGAAGGTTTGCAAATGGTAAAAGTGCACCAGAGCACCAGAGACATTTATTATATTGAATTGAATAGTGGGATCAGAAGATGAGAAGTGAATTGTCAGTGTTGTTTTAAACTCAGAACACATTTGGTTTAGTGTTGTGGGGTTATTTAGATAAAAGTATAAAAGAATTTGGTTTGGGACCACAATATAAAACATAGATGGGAAAGAATATAAAAGGCCCCAGCTGAGGATGATGATGAATGTGGGTCCATCAAAGCCTTTTAACTTAAGCAGGGGACAGTTGACAGGGATGGTTGCTATACCCCATTTTGTTTCATAAGGGGATATATTGGAAATGAGTATGAGAAGCAGCACAGAGAGATTGAGGTGGTAAGGGTAGAGTGGTTATTTTCACATGTTTGTAGAACTGCATGTTGGTCATAGAAAGGTCTAGAGATGTTTAGGACATTTAAGATGAAGGCAGGGCTGAAATTATGTAAAACATTATGGGAGATGTGGCTAGCACAAACATAATCCACTGAAATATTTATGCTTTATACTGGGACATGGATTAAGGTAATAGTTGAACTGAGCTATGAGGGTGAACTAGAAAAGTTGACTAGATTATTCATCAGCTAGAGAAAAATCCATTAATCTCAGTAGGGAAACAGAGAGCCTGCTAAAGGCGGTTGATGTAATGAGGTATATATATATATATATATATATATATATATATATATATATATATATAGGGAGGAGGCGGAATAGAAATACTGCAGAATGCAACAATAGGATTTATTTGTGGTGAGAAAAGGTCTAGAATAAGCATAACTAAGCTGGGATTGGGGCATGATCTGAGAATTTGGTTGAATACCAAGTAACAAACGGAAACAAATAAAAAAATGGCACAGAAAATGGAAAGTAAAGTAAATTTGGGTGAATATCCAGTCTAAGAGACTATATACATGCAGTCATCTTAGGTGCAGAATGTGAAAGGATAGCAAAACATGAAAGTGAAAAGGCATATGCCCCACAAACAGGCAATGAAGCATTGTAGGAAGGGATAGAAAGTGAATAACATTAAGTAAAACTAATCCTCATAGCAAGAGGAAACAGAAAGTTAGGACACTCTAACCTTGGAGCCAGTTTAAACACACACACACACACACACACACACACACACACACACACACACACACACACACACATACACACACACACACACACACACAGTAGAAAGCCTTTACTATATGCTGTTTGGCCTAAGTGGCACATCTGAAGGTACAGTACAAAAAAGTAAAACAATATGCATAAATATAGATGCATATTAAAAAAAATAAACCACACATAAATACTACTATAGAAACCCAATTAAACAAGACAGCAAGCATACCATCAGATAAGCTAACTTTAGAAAACTGATGACTTGAGCATTACTGCGTATATATGTACATCTTTCAGCTCCTGGGAGCTGCCACTAAATCAATACTTTTGTGAATATTTTTGAGGCTACAACAAGCATGACAAGAGCTCAACAAAAAAAATGATGTGGAGGAAGCATAACTGCTTACATATGTGTCTTTTTGCTCCAGAAGATGACATCAAAGTAATTATTCTTGTGACTTTTCTGAAGCTCTGTTAGAAAACAGTATACATGTTTATGTAGCACTGTGCTACTTGTATTTAAGTCTCCTTAATGGACTTATTCACCTGTCATTACTCAGTTATGCAGGCTAGATGGCAATTTCCTGTAGCTCTCAGTCAACAATAAATTTAAATGAACTACTTAGTTCCAAATTATATATATATATATATATATATATATATATATATATATATATATATACATATATATATTTTTTCAGCAATTATCATATTACTCATAAATCTACTGTTACTGTTATTATGACTATCTCACTCAAATTCACTTTGTATTATATAAGACATTATTGATTTTTCAGATGATTTTAGGCTAATCTGAAAACATTTACAGTCTCAGAAAGTTAAAGTGCATGAAGGATTGCTGTGAAATGTGCAATATTAGAACCTGTTTACACAGCACTACTCAATAGCACATTCTGGTTAGATAAGGGTCCCTTAAATGAGTACCCTGAAAATTTCACACCAATATTTCACACACTTAAAAAGTTATAACCCTACACAGTAATCAATTATTTAAAATGAATGGAGAAACTATTTTACATAAAATACACTACAAAACATATAATTGTCATACATAAATGACCAAATGTAAAATTGAAATTGCAAAAAATCGATATATATACATTTTATAAGTGCAATGAGGCACGTGGAAGTATGCACAGTACAGCTATATAGACATTATCACTCTATTAAGGAATGTAATATATACCTGTGCACATGTGATACTGTGCATACTTCTTCATGCCTTGTTGCATACATAACCTACTGTTATTCTATACAGAGCTGGATACAGCACAAGGTGATCTAGGCAGCAGCCAAGGCCCTGGTGCTAGCTGGGTGGTCTGGCCTACCTTTAAAAATGCTCTTTCTTGGCTTAAAAAAATGTTCTGTCTTAGGATCAGCAACACCTCCTCAGCATAAGTCCAAAAAATTTGAGTGCAAAGCTCTCAGAAGAGACATTTTACACAGCACAGGAGGCAGCAGGAAACTTTGATTTTTTAGCAGGTCAAGAGATATGCAGAAGGGCTGGAGGTCTGCAGAATAGGAGGTATGTGTGTATGCACGTGTGTGTGTGTGTGTGTGTGTGTGTGTGTGTGTGTGTGTGTGTGTGTGTGTGTGTGTGTGTGTGATGTTCACTTCGTCTGATTACAGAGTTATGGGAGTTGGCAATTATTATGATCAGGAGAAGGCATATGGATTACAGGAAAAATTCAGGCATATAGAACTGAATGGATTTATAGACACAAAAAATTCAGGTAAAGATAAATCACTAGGGATTACTATTAGTCAGTAATAGTTATCATTAAATATTCACTCTCTGGTTAAGTGGCTTGTTCAGAGTCACTCAGTAGGCAACTAGAAAGAATCAAACCCTGAAACCATGATGACAGGAATTAGATGACTAAGAGCTAGAGCCTTAATCCACGTCACCAACTGCCAGCCCTTCCTTAACATCTTGATTTTCTGATAGCTTACATAGGATGCAATTACTCAATAATGCTAGTAATTAGAGTTTCATAGCTGTTGTACAGAAAATGTATTTCAAGTTAATTATAGTTGTCTGGCAAGTCAGACTCTGAGCTATTAAACTGCCTCTTGTAGTCAAACATTCAGGCTTTGAATCCTTCCATTTCCATTTACTTACTATGTGCCCTGTAGCAAGTTACTCAGGCAGTACTCCTGGGTCATCCCTGAAAAGGAACACTTTGCACCTTGAATTTTCCTGGTTAGTAAATATATATAAATATAATGATATTAAAATGTTGGCTCTGTCCAAATTCTTAACAAAGTTGAGAGCTATTTTTGTCAATTCCTTGTAAAAATGTGTGGCTTTCTGACAAATTCTTGTGGATTGCAGTCATAAAAAAATGTCAGGGATGAATTTCAGACGGTCTGCAATAGTGTTGCTCATTAGTGCATGTACTCCTGCAGACATATCTTTATAATCAGACAGTTTCCCTCATTTCACAGGGAAGCATGGCTTTGGATAGTTGCATCTTGCAAACAAATCCATTGAGTTGCAAACATCCTAAAATTCTGGAAGAATAAAATCTTATAACTTTTCAATAAAAGTGTCAGACAACTTTGAAACTGAATCTTGTTACTGTATTAAAAGTATTTTCCCATTAGCTGGCACCCTTCAGAAATCACACAGTAACTGTGTAAGACTGATTTCATCCAAATTAATTTATTTTCGTTTTTCTTCCCTGCATTGTGGTAAAATGCTTGGAGCTTTCATTAATTTCCTGAATATTTGACTGCAGTAGAGTTACACCGTTTACTATATGAAAGTTAAGGCAAATGTAGTCTGTATATTTCATCATATTTTGCTATGAATGTTCATAAGTATGCATGCAATATATAATCTACGTTTATATTCATGTGGTTGTAAGACCACAGCCTTGCTACATCTCATACCTCTCAACTTCCAGACTGGAGAATCAGGGAACAGGACCTTAAAATCAGGGACAATCAGGGACACCTAATTAGCATAACATGTACATATTTAAGTAAGTACATTAATGGACACACCCACACACATTCAATTACTTCAACCCTCATTGATTTGCCTCCAGAATACAAAATGTATATGAAGAACAGACCAAAAATATGAGGCATAAATTAATTTGGCTCTTGGACCTAGTAGACAAGGTTTATTTTTTTTTTAACTTCAGTCTTCTATTCTGTTGCTGTATGCATCATTGCTTGCAGTGGTTTACCTGTACCATGTAGCCAGCTACTAACCAAGTAAGAACGAACTGGTTATTACCTGTGTCTGCAGGAAAAGAAGTAATTTAAAATAAAATCTAATCCACATCACACAACGAGCCTCAGACTTCCTGGGAAAAATTAATGAAATCCTTTTCTCCACTCTGTCTGCATGTTTCCTTGGAAAATCCTTAATGCCACACCAGCAGTTAAAAGCTCCACAAAAAACTGACACTCCACCAAGGAACAGCCTTCCAGTCTTCTTTCTTCCTCAAGACCAGTTTTTTGGCAATAGCAACAAATCCAGTCTTCATGCTATTAGCCAAGGACAAAGATCTTCTGTTGATGTTGTCCTCCTCTGTTCCTGCTCAAAACAATGAACAAATGACAGGCACCATACCTCTCAACTGTCCAGATTTTCACAGAATGTCCAGATTTTTTCCTCATATTTTTGGTTTCTTTCTCATAAAATTGCATTTTTTGGCAAATTGTTGGCAAGTCATTAAAGATTGACATCAGAAAATAAAGACAGACATTTGAGTTTCAGACTTCATGCCCTTCAGAAAATTCATGCAAATGCAAACCCTGTTATTCTATAAACTTTCAAAGTTTTTAAGAACAATATTTGAAACTTTTCCCTATTTTGGGGCTTTTGTCTCCCCATTATTTACAGTTTTGTCCAGATTTCTTGTTCTAAGAGGTTAAGAGATATGATGATTACCAATGGATGATGATGAATCATATCGCTGACCCCTTTTAAACACTATGCAGCAGTTATTTTAAAACACAATGCAAAAGAACATGCACAGATTTCAATATACATAGTGGAGGTTATAATAGATTACGGTCTGTATTGCCATTATGTATGTTTTATTGGTTAACTCTGGCTTGAGAATTAACTTCCTTCAAGCATCAAGCCCTCCATGAAGACCTGCAAGGTTATGGAAGACTTTCTCAGGTGTGCTGCAGGTGATGTCATGCATGGGGCAGGATCAGCAGCTTTACGAACAGGAGTTAAAAATTTGTGTTGGAGCAATCTGTCCTGTCTGGTGGTGCATGTAATTGTAGTAGGTAAATTAAAAGCTATTTTTAAGCATTAGTATTGTACTCCTTAATTTGGTCAAAAAGTAATTATACTTTGTTTCATGGCATTTTCATTTTTGAGTTAGCTACTTTATTGATATGTAGTACAGTTTAGAAAGACACACTGACATACCATGTTAATATGCAGAGCTGTGGACTGAGCAGACCTAACTGAACATCTAAAGCACACCAGGTCCACTGCAGTCACTTCCACATACTAACAGTTATTCTGTAAATGAAAGTGGCTGGCTGCATACAAATTAGATGCAGTAAGGGAACTGTCTGATCAGCTTGATCTACAACTGGAACAGAGGGTCATTTTACTGCAAATCTCATGTGCACTTCCACCCAAATCAGGCATTCGGGGAATTAAGCAAGCAATAATGCCTGACAGGGTGTGTGTTAATGTGTAATTAAAGCCTGCCCAGGGGTATCAGTGTAAGGCCTCTACATTATTGAAACGGTGTTAATTACACATTAACACACACCCTGGAGGGCATTATTGTGCTTTGAGAATGGGCTCACTGTAAAATTGTGTTGTACTTGCTTATTTTTTTAAGTACTATATTATTTTTTTACATATTTTTAATGTAAAATAGTTCCTCCTTCTAATGTTTTAAATTTGCTGTAGTATATGCTAATTGTGTTGGAGGAAGCATTTTACATCACAAATACATAAAATTAATAATACAGTGCTTAAAAAATAAATAAGTAAAACACAACAATTTTACATAGAACCCATTCTCTCTCTCTCTCTCTCTCTCTCTCTAATACACACATACACAGTCTCTTCTGCTTTTACACACACACACACACACACACACACACACACACACACATATATATATATACGAACACAGTCTCTTCTGCGTTTATGCACACATTCACTCACACAAGATCGGTCTCACTCTTTCTCAATCTCTCACACACACAGTCTCTGCTGTTTTCATACAGTCATTCAGTCATACAACATCTCTCTCACTCTCTCTCTCTCTATTACACACAGAGTCTCCTCTGCTTTCATACATGCATTCACACACACAAGATTGCTCTTACTCTCTCTTGATCTCTCACACATATACACAGTGTCCTCTGCATTCATACATGCATTCAGTGACACACGATCGCTCTCACTTTCTCTCCGACTCTCTCGATCTCACATATGCACACATACACACACACACACACACAAACACACACACACACACACACACACACACACACACACACACACACACACACACACACACACACACACACACAGTCTGTCTCTCTCTTTCTCTCTCTTTTTTTGTTTACATTTTATGCTCACTAAACAGCAGAATCACTGCTTAACATGCGTAAAATAATTGTGGCCATTATTTTTTTACAGTCCAAGCTCCATGGCAGCTTGATATGCTGCTGTGAAGTGGCAAACTCATTTTTCACCGGGCATTACTTGTACATTAATACTCTGCTGGAGAACGTTTGTTATCCAGTCAGTGTGTTGATGTACAGTTTGTCCATTTTCTAAGCTTATTTAAGCTGAAAAATGGGTGTTTCTGGGTAATTCAGGATGACTGAGAGCTCAGCTATGTTTTACTGACAGGCATACATATTCAAGGCATTCTTGAATGTCTTTCAAATTTGTACATGCCGGATATGTGATAATGCGTGTTTTACTAAAACTATGTATGCAGTGCACATAATTGCTTTAGTGGTGTACTTCACTATTAGTATTGGAATTCTCATATTTTTTCTCAAAGGGGCCTCTGTTGTGACTGAGATGGCTGTGTTGACTAGACCACTTATTCACTTATCAAGATAGAAATACCATATAATTTAAATAAATACATGTGTGTGCCATTATGTGTTTATCATATATATTGCTTTGGTTGTTTAAAATGTATTTGTTGTATATCTTTATGTTTTTGCAGATCCACATATATTTGTATGTCTACATATAAAACATATATATGTGAGTCTATATAAATCTGTCTCTGTATTTGTGTATGTCTTTGTTTATGTATACAGATGTACACATACCTACATGCGTGTGTTGCTGGATGTATACATACTATATACATGCACACACTCATACACTGGCATGCAAGAGATATTTTGACTAAGGTGACAGTATAGCTGCTCCTAACAGCATCTGTGTCTCTGACCCTTTATTGCTATTTTTATAAATAACAATCCTTTCCATTTGTTATATGCCAGCTGACAAGACTATTAAAAGTGTGACTCAAGTAACGAGTATTCTTGCCTTCAGTCATTTAAATTTTTAGGGATGATAATCTTACTTGTGTGTTAGCTTACTGTCAGACTCCACTAGATTGTTTTTCAGGATAACTGTTGCCATATCCTTTGGTGTTTGGTGGGGGGAGGCACTTATGGGGAAGCAAGTTCAGCAGCAGGTGGACAAGAGTAATTACATGTTGACATTAATTTGCCATTACAGAGTTGGAGTTCTTCCTGCACATACAAACAGAAGGCAAACAAGGTACTCCCAGCTCAGATCAGGCAACACATGTACACTTCAGGCAGAGACCAATCAGCAAAAAGGGAGAGGTGAAGAATAATTGGACATTTTACACTATGTTGCTTTCACAGTGGGCTCATTTCAAGAGAGTAGCACTGGAAACAGCACCAGTATCAGTGTGGGTGGACATATCAACATAGCAGCTGATAAACACCCTCAATACAGGTAATTAGCTGGCTTACAAAAGGGTTCTACAGTATTTCAGAGACACTAGGATGGTGCAAGGTTGTCCAGCTATATGGCTCATAGCAGTAAAACAATAGAGGGCACACACCATGCTACTGTTAGAGAATGATTAAAACAAGTTGAAGGCAGCATAACATCTGGCAAGCTATCAGCTGGCTGCATAAAGCCATGGGGTGGCAGTGCAAGCTTTATGGGACAAACTCCAAATTATATGTCACCAGTAATACAAGAGATTCCTTTTCATTGCCTGTTGTTTATCAGCCCTCTATGGAGCATTTAGTTGGTCAGAATATGAATAGTCTAATGGTAAATATGAGCAACCTACAAGTTATCAAGAGGTGAAGAACCAGTGGCTGGCTCCAGCTTCAGGGGCCACAGAATGAAATGTAGTACAATGCCTACAACATTACCAAACACTGTCCCTCCAACATAGAAGCCCACTCCCTCAGTTTCATCATAGACTGGTACTTAAGAAGCAACAGTTTTCTGCCATGAGAAGGGTATCCTGCTTACCCAGCTTCAGATGATGGTTGTATTGAAGAAAACAGTGGAGTGATGAAGTCTGGACCCCAAATACACCATGTGACAATGTGAGATATTGCCAGCTATGCCAGGAGAAGGAGGGCAGTGAATCTGTAATATATGCCAGCACAGCTAGCTGGAATTTTGTAAAGAATTGCATGTCATTTGTATATTGAACTGATTTGTACAGATGCTTGTGATTAAAGACATATTTGTAAAGTTGTGTGTGTTAAAAATGTATCAATAGTGTGCCCTGCTGGACAGAAAAGAAATATGCATGCATTATTGCAACTGTTTAAATGTATGTTTTAACAGAGGATACTGGAAGATAAGAGGTTAATCTCAAACTTTAAAAATAGTAAGATATTAAATTACTGGGCCTAGACCATAAAGATGTTATCTCACAGTTTTGAATGAAGCCAGAGATGCAATGTCTGTAAGAAGTATGGTTTATTAACTGCCATAAGAAGAGTGGAAGTGTTATATGATTTTATAACTTTCAGAAGCTGCAGCATATCTTAGGAAGGCTCTGTGTGCATGTATTATTGACATATAAGTGCAAAATCCAGGCAGTTTTTAGCAATGGGGGGTTGCATGGGAACCAGAAGTCAGATGACCAGCTGTATCTGATGTCATTCTGGAATCCAACACTAAAATAATGTTTAATACTAGTTGAGGCTGAAGTCTCATGGCAGTCTGTTCTTGGAACCTGACAAAGAAGGAAGACTACTCACCTACTTCATCTTGCCTTGCTCTAGTAAGTGACCAGGGAATAGTAACTCTTGAGATCAGTCAGGAAAATATAGTGAGATTAATTAAGTATTGTTTTTCTGTAACTGTGTGAACCTGCCCGCCTGTGTTATTCTTAATATTTCCTGTATTTCTTGTGATTCAAATTCTGGTTTTGAACTCTATTGTAAGTAGATATTTAGTAGTTTCATGTTCTTTTATTATTTATTATTAAGCATATTTAGACTTTTCATTGTGGCTGGTCCTTTAGAGAATATTTTAACTTTTGAGAATACTCATATATGTTTGGTTACTCTGTGGCCACTCCTGAAAGCATTACTGCATTGGTCAAACTACTATTTGTATTAATATTAATTTCACTCAGTATAACTGGGTACCCCTGTAAGAGCCTTAGAGTAGCTGGCTTGAGAGTGTCTGGTGGCAGTAACTACCCTATAGTCTGGGCAGAAGGGGTATACCTAGTAAATCTGTGCCAGCCTTTCCCAGGTGTGTGTGTGTGTGTGTGTGTGTGTGTGTGTGTGTGTGTGTGTGTGTGTGTGTGTGTGTGTGTGTGCAAATCAAATCTCAAAAAGTGTGTATGTCAGCTACTTGGAACAGGGACAAGAAGCACTGGCTTCACAGAGAGAGTGATGGAGGACTTGGCTTGAACACTTGGTTGAGGACGTACCTCTGCAGATGTGGCAGTGGGGAGCTTTATTGGGGTCCTAGGGAGAGACAGAGAAAGAGAAACCTAGACCCAGGGCTGAGTGTATTCCCTGTGTGCTCTAAAAGGAAATTGTGCTTGATGCAGACAGCTGCATCTGGAAATACTTGGTGTATCCATTTTTGTTCCACGTGAACATCCCTCCCCACTTTCAGTGGTGAGGATTCAGAACTCTTGATTACTAGCCCAGAGTGGGGACATCACACACCCCATGCTCAGTTAGATGCCACATTAATTTAGCATAGTGGCAGCTTCTTATATGAAATGGGCAAAGGCATCATGGGAGAACATCAAGAAATTGGGAAGATGGAAGTCCAATGCTTATGAAAGATAGCTGAAAAATAATCTGCTATAATATTGTTGTCTTTTATGTGCAGAACTTGGGTGTTACTTGTAAGACACACATTGCAATTTCCAACAATACCTTTTATTGAATAGAGCTTCCTACATGTTTGATTGCCTAGTACCTTGCTGGTGCTCTTACATGTGAATGGAACACCTGTCTTATATATCACCTTCTGGAACATGCTGACACTACCTGCAATGTACTGTGGTACAAAAGGTATAACGTAAAATTTGTGTCAAAGCCCATATTATGATGTTTACGCTGAGGCCACACAGTTTGCTGAGCTGTACATCCTTCCATAATCCTTGCTGTTGTGTGCTATTCATGATGATACTTATAACAAGGGTTCAAATGGCATTTTTGATATGTGCAGTTCTTGCTCTGCATGCAATTCTTCAGCAAACAGAGCACTGTCAATCAGTAGGGTACATTGCCCATTCCACCCTGCTTGACCTCAAGCAGCTATGCAAAACACACACCACCATGAACACACACACCAAAGACTGCAGTCTTTTATAGACAAAGAAATAGAACATGGCTGGCACAACAGATTTCTATTCCAAGGAATCCTATACTTAATGAATAAACTTCTTATGCACGTCAAACAATACTACATATGATTTGTATTCAGTAATATTCTGGATGAATAGCTGGGAAATCATAAATGGACAGTCCCAGGGATTTCTCGTTTTGATTCAGCCTTTGTTTACATTCAGGTTTGCCTTTCTGAGCATGCTCACCTTTGGCTGAGGGGGGTGGGGAAGAGTGCCTGAAGGAAGTTTCAAAGGTGTTAGCTAAATTCCATCTCAAATTACAGTTGTACTGAAAACACCTCTCCTGTGAGCCATTCATTAGTTTAATCTGTGCATTTTACCCATTGAGAAAAGTAGCCTTGCAGGCATTTTATGACCTGACTGCTGCTGCTACTCTAGAAAGCACATCAGTAATGCAAGACTTTTAAAACATTAGTAAACAGAGTTTTTTGTTTCTTTTATTTCATATTTTATTCTGTGGTGATTGTGAATCCTGGCCATCTACAATAATTTTATGACATGGATTCTACTTATAGAAACCATCTGAGTCAGACAAACAGTAGTGGAAACCATATTTCTCTTTCTTTAATTTTTTACTCTATTCTGATTTTTGAATACTAACCTGTTGTAGGGATTTTCTGACCTGATAGTAATTCCACAGAAAGCAAGTGTGTGACAGAAGGTTGGAGCATTAGCAGACACACTCCTCTGTTCCTTTTTCAGCTTCTAGTTTGATATGTGCTGACCCAGAGACTCCCCAGACTCTGGAATAGATTGCCCATGCATGTCAAGCAGAGTGCCTCTTTGGACCTCTTCAAGAGGAACCTTGACGATTGGATGGGAGAAAGGAAATTCACCCCAGGGATCACGTCAGTCGCCCTGCTAGACAGGGGTCCAGGAAAGTAAATAATGTGGGAAGAAATAGCCAGGGAATTGTTATGGCTAGGCTTGTATAGGCCCTAGGGCTGATAGCCTAGTACCAACCTATGAACCTATGAACCTATGATTTCTGACTACTACTAGACAAATGCACTACTTTTTTATGAGCGGTCTGCTTGTACATCTGTAGAAGCATGAGTGATGCAAAATTTAAAAATTAGTATATACTGATGTCCCTTTTCCCTGGCACAGCTTTCATATTTTAAATATGAGCTAGGAGCTGGGGGCATAGTTCCCCAATACAATGTAAGTCAGACAGGAACACAAATCCAAAGATTAGTTTATCCTGGGAGCTGAAACAAGACTGGAACTTAGGATTTACAGGATATTTAAAAGTAAAATGAAACTGTGGGTGGGGATGAAAGTGACATGTCAAAGTGGGCGTGACTTCTGTCAGCTTAACTCATACCCGAATTTTAAACACTGGGATTGTCCCTTTAAATCCTCTATGGGGTACATAGCATGGTGCTTATTAATCATAGAGTTAACTTACTCAGCAGTGCTTGGGCTTAGCTGGCTATGCTTCTCAATGGTCTTTTGAACTGCATGCCTAGTCTATACCTATGAACTTATCAACCTAATATATAATTACCAAGTATCTTACAAATGTGCATGCTGCATACAGAATATATATATATATATATATACAGACAAAAACATCAGTTTATTGATAAATGTATTTCCATAATCCATCTCACTTGAATGTCAATATATGGTCATTAGTATATTCTACTGACCAGACCAATTTTCATATTACCATGATTGCGCTACAGATACCTCTGAATTGCACATGCCCTGCATGACAACACTTAATGCATAGTTTAGCTTTACACAATGTACTATTTTTCCTTTCTGAATACTCCCCTATTGTGTTTTATGCCCTGTAAAAGTACCAGCAATGTACACAGAAGGCATGGTCGATGTACACAGATAAATGGTAATTGCAAACAAACATTCAATTGTGTATTTTAATTTTCTTCTTTCGGCTTTTCCTGATTAGGGGTCACCACAGTGGATCACCTGTCTGCTCATGAATGGCAGTGGAGTTTTTTATGGTGTGGAGTTGCCAGCCCGGCACCCAACCTTCCACAGAAGGCACACACATGCACGCACTCACACCTAGGGCCAATTTAGAGTGTCCAATCCACCTACAGCATGTCTTTGGGATGTGGGAGGAAACCAGAGCACCCGGAGGAAACCCACACGACCACAGGTAGGACATGCAGACTCTGGACAGAAGGCACCCCAGCCAAGAATTGAACCGAGAACCTCTTTCTGTGAGGTGGCAGCGCTAACCGCTGCACCACCATGGCCGCCCTCAATTGTGTATTTTAATAAATAATGAAAACAGCAAATAGATGTGTGCTGTACTCTCCAAGGTACCATAAAATAAACTTAACCTCTGTATGAAATCATTTAATTTATTCACATTATATCTTTATTCAGCTGTTTGTTTATTTGTTTGTTTACTTATTAATTTCAATTTGATAACTATGTAAGTGGGTGGCTGACAAACCTTATGAGTCACAACCTGAACTCCATGGTGCAAGATACAAACAGAAAATTGTAAATAGAATAAAGTATTATACTACTTTCTGAAAGAATGTAAAACAGTTTGGCAAAATACAGAAGTGGAATTCAAGCAAGATGATAGCTAAAAAATATAAGAAATGGAAATGAGGTCAAACTATAACTATAACTTTGCAGGCTAGAAGGGCATTATTGCTCATGCCTGAAATATCTGTATGTATGTATGTATGTATGTATGTAAAATGTATAAATATAAATAAGCAATTTAAAAGAGTGATTATGTTAAGTATAGAAGGATGCCTCCATTTTTATTTATTTATTTTTTGTACAATGGGGTTCTTTAAACTAATGAGTGTGCAATACAGATGTCTTGTATTGTTGCAGTTCATCAGCAAATTCTCTCTTTGCAATAAAATATCACATTTGCTCTCAGTTGCAATTTATACTGTTTCACTGTAAAACTAGTTATCTGTGCCTAGATATATAATAAGTTATGAAACAGTCAAATAAATAAAACTATGATTTCACATGGAACCCATGTGCCTGCTTGCTTGTTTATTTATTTTGTAAATAAATTAAATTACAAGTTCACATGGAATATGTATCTCAGTTTACTTATTTATTTATGCATGTATAAAGTTGTACTGGCAAGCTCTAATTAGGAAAAAAAAAATGACTGTCTAGTCTATAGGACTATACATGCAATAAAAGCCATTATACAATGCCTCCTAAAAAACGTGCATGCTGATTGGCCAGCCCAACCAGCGTGCCCGTTGTAAATCCCTCAATATACTAACGGAAAAAGGTCCGGTCGCCCGGACTTTTTCCGTTAGTATAAAACACTGGCTCGCTATGTTAAAAGAGTTTAACATAGCGACACAGGTTTAAAAAAAGCAACGCAGATCTCCGTTGCTTTTTTTAAAGCTGTCTCGCTATGTTAAACTCCTTTAACATAGCGACACAGTGTGTAAAAAGCATAACCTGTCTCGCTATGTTAAATGGGTTTAACATAGCGAGACAGCTTTAAAATAAGCAATGGAGATCTCCGTTGCTTATTTTAAATCTGTCTCGCTATGTTAAACCCATTTAACATAGCGAGAGTAAAAGCAACGGAGATCTTGCGTTCTCCGTTGCTTTTGCCCACAGCTCTGATGTACTGGTAGGCATGCAGTACATCAGAACTGCCGCGGAACACCAGACAGCTGTGGAAGGGCAGCAAAGAGGCATTATACAATGCCATTATTTAAGAAAAGTAATTATTTCTTTTCTTAAATAATGTCATTAATATATAATAACCACTTCTGGGTGTGGGTAATGCTGGATTTACCCACGGTTGTCTTTGTTTGGTCCTCGGGCTCGGGACCAAACCACGCCAACCGTGGGTAAATCCAGCATTACCCACACCCAGGCGTGGGTTATTGCTATATTCATTTCCTGTGATTTCATGACATTTCAGTTATAATTGAAGGTATACCTCTCAACCTCATAGTATAGAGAGAAAAGCCTTTTTCAGACACATTTCATTGGCTGAAGTAGTTACTAAAATCCAAGATAAAAGAGTGGAAGACAGTTACTTTACTCAAAAGTGTTACACAAGAACAATAAGGTACAAGCAGAAGACAGAGTCCATATGACTCTTAGATGACTGGTGACTACCCAGGAAATGCCCTCTACCATTTATCCCCCAACTGTTACTAAAGAACAGGTCCTCATTACACTCTCCAAAGCTAAGCACACTATAGTAATGGGCCCTGATAACATCCAGGTATACCTCCTAAATAGTTTGAAACATGACCTGTCAGGTCCACTAGAATCTCTGTTTACCCACAGCCTCCAGACAGGCTTCATCCCTAGGGAATGGAGGACTGCAACAGTCATCCTTCTACATAAAGGTGGACTATCAACAGACCCAGGGAACTACAGACCCAAGTTGGACTAGTCTTATATGCAAGGCATGAAAGGAAGTATCATGGATCTAATAAATAAGACATAGGAAATATTAAAACACTGGCCCAATCCCAGTCTGGTTTCATCAAGGGTAGGTTACATCTACTAAACCCACTGGACTACTTTGAGAAGGCCACTTGAGCCATTGATGATGGGAAAAACAGTGCATACTGCCTTCCTCAACCTGGCAAAGGCATTTGACACAATCACTCACTTGGGTATTATAGGGAAACTCACAGATTTAGACATAAATCCCTATGTAACCCAATGGATAGTCAAATGGCTCATGGATAGGACATATGAAGTTAGGGTAGGGGAATCCACCTCCACCAATAGGCCTGTTACTAATGGTGTTCCACAGAGCTCAGTACTGGGACCTCTCCTGTTTGGAACATACTTCCCTAAAGTCATAGCAAATATAGAGGGTCTTTCACTGTCCAAATTTGCTGATGACTCCAAGCTGGGTGCAATTATTGATTGCTCCAAAGATGTAGATATTCTTAAGGAGGGTCTGAAAGCCAAGTTACTGGTGCCAGAACTACAGCTTAAAACTCAATGCAAAAAAAATTATATTTATACCCTTTGAGAAGATGACCACCCCTTCAAATTACAACATTGATAACACTCTCGTAAGAGTAGACCCGGTGGCAAGGGACTTCAGAACTCAGGTTGACAGTAACCTGAACTTTGATCACCATGTGTCCACGGTGGTGAGAAAATCCTTCTATGTGGTACAGGTTATAAGTAATGGAATGGCATCCAGATCTAAGGAAATCATAGTCCCACTATGCTCACCCCTCATTAGACCAATAATCAAGTGCAATCCACCCTTCAGCATGTACCTGACCAGGCATTTGCAACAACTATAGTGGCCACAGAGATTCCTCAGTAAAAGAATACAGGGTATAAATAACATGTTTTATATGGACCACCTCAAAGCCCTATCCTTGCAATCAGTCTCCTACAGACTACTGTAGGGTGATATATGCCTAACCTACAAGGCATTCGCTTATCCAGCTTTGATGGATTTGCTACACATTCACAAAGCAAACAGCTCAAGAATTACCCGATCTATCTAAATCTCATCTGTGACATAAACAAAAGATGTTGGAGGAATATATGTGTGTTTCAGAGATTACCTTTCCTCTGGAACAGACTCCCCATTTATGTGAAACAGCTCTTTTCTGAGCCTATTCAAATGACATTTGGACCAATTGATGGGAAACCATAAATTCACACCTGCTTGTCAGGAAAAGGCATATAACAAAGTCATTCTAGTCCTCGGGCATTGATAATTAAGAAAATTGGGGCATGAATGGCTAGGCTTAAAAATATTCTAGGCCATTAGCCTAGCAACCTCCTGTAAGGATTTCTTCCTGCAAATCGCAAATGCATGAAATTGCTTTCTTCATAAATCTGTGAAACAAGAACATGTTGGAATCCAGGAATACATATAATAACCAGAATCAGCTATAGTGGAATGTAGGAAAAGGTAGGATACTGGTTAGGAATAAGCTACACTTTACTGGGTATGATACTGATGTATACAGTGTATTTTACATAGCATATATCATGGACAGAAGTAGGTTAAAAAATAAAAAAAACAATTGCATGCACAAGTTCCAGGATAAGAACGTGCCTCATCCTCACATGTGCACTGGTTCCAGGACTGGAAAAAACAGTGTAGAATCTTCAAGACACAGAAACATTCCTATAATTGGGTTATGCCAGGCTCATGGGGAGGGTACCCCCTCCCCCATTGTGGAAGGAAGTAATAGTCCAAAAACCTGATAGGCTAGAAAAGATCCATAAAGATGATAGCGTGGACTGCTGAGAATAAGAAAGTAATTATGTATTCTTGTTATTGTGAAAGAAGTCCAGAATTTCCAGATAGAAGATATTCAGAAAGGTTAAGACAACTGCAGTGGTGGTGCTGCGGTAGCATTGTCGCCTCACAGTAAGACGTTGTCCTGTTTGATTCTCAGCTAGAGCGTCTTCTGTGTGGAGACATGCGTGAATGGGTGTACCTTCGTTGAAGGTTGTGCGTCAGGGCCGGCAACTCGGCACGTAAAAATCTACTGCCAATCATTAGCGGACCGGAGTTCTGCTGTGGCGATCCCTAACCGGGAAAAGCCGAAAGACACAACAACAACAACAGAAAGGTTAAGACAGAAATTAGAGGAAAGAAAAATACTTACATAAGAAAAACTGTCAAAACCTTCAAATGAAAATTTATGTTCATTAAAGCAATAGATGCATGAAAAAACATTATATAGACAAAGAAACTTTGGGCCATTTGGAAAAAGACGCAACCAAGGAAGTGCTAAAAATATAAAGAAAAAAATCTAGAGATTTTTGAAAGACATAAAACATAAACATGGTCATGGGAAAGAAAGAGCGATCTCATATGCTGCAATATTTATGCAAAGCAGAAAGCCAAAGTAATCAATATAAAAAAGCAGCTCCAAAGATATTTGAAGAGAAATGCAGGCAAAGGCAACCAGATATGGAAACTTTCACAATACAAAAAATAACTCTGATGCAGTCAATGTTGTGTAGCGTAGACAAGTGAATTCCCATATGAAAGAGCAACAGATAATACATGATGCAGCTGAAGAAAATATATCACAGGAAGATGTTCAGGAACTTTCCACAAAATGCCTGCAGCAAACAGAGAACAAAGAATGTGCCTTCGGTTTAACAGAAAATGATCTAAGGCAAGAGTTGCTTAACTTAATCTAGATGGATAGGCATATTAAGATCAATGAAAGAAAGATTACAGAAAGTCAATAAGACCCAAAATGTTAGAAGTATGATAAAACACTGAACACAGTCATCAAGACCTTTTAACAGAAATCCAAGTAATATAACAGAAGTAAATAGGCTATATTAATGTGCAGATACATTAAGACCAGATAACGTCTTACCACAAAAACACAAAGCAATAAGGGAAAGAAAGGGAAGAAATCAAATGCAATCGTGGAAGTATCAAACTGAGAAAACTATAAAGCAGTTAAGGCAAGAAGTGTCACTGTTAGAAGAGTACACAAGAGGGAAAAGACCAGCAAACATAAAGGTGGATGTGATAAAAGCTGTGCACAGTATCAGAACAGATCGGGAGCTATTATACACTCTTCCAAATAATTAACTAAAGATATCAACACCACCAGAAAAAAATTAGAAGATATGCTGATAAAAAGCAATTCATTGATGACCCAAAAAGTTTTATAGAGAATTGGGAAACAAGCCAAAAGGAATAGAAACACCACAAAAAAGAAGAAATAAACACATTTTCGAGAAATATCTATAAAGACCCCATGAAACATAGCAAAGATGTTGAATGGATATAAGAAAAGAAACAGTAAGAAGTTCAAATGTACAGGATATGAAACGGAATGAAGTAATAGCCAGAGAAACTGAAACAAAATTAAGAAAAACTGCTAACTGGAAAACCCCAAGCCCAGATGCAGTACCTGGATAAATGTATTACATCTTTAAACAAAGATTTAACCCTGAGTAGAACTATTTATATGCACATCCCGAACAAACACCAACCGATTTAACAGGAAAAATAATATTCCTCTTTAGCAGCAAACTGCAAGCTATCCTAAAAACTATAGACCAATAACTTGCCTTCCAATGATGTATAAATTGTATGCTAGAATTGATGTCAGCAGAGTTTATAGTCATATACAAGAAAACTATAAACAAGGTTTATAGTGCCTGAATATTTGAACTGTTTCTTACTGAAATTGGTACACCTTGTTTGCTGTAGCATAGACTAGATCCAGGCCTGCTGAATCTAGCTTTGTTTATATGCTTGTTGTTTGTTTGCTTGTTATTTCCCTGGAATGCTAATTCCACCTAATACTGTGACTTCTCAGCTTCTGTGGATCACTAGTGATATCTGCATTGCTTACTGTACTTATTTCCTTGTTTCACTTGAAAGAAAGTTACTGTTTGTCGTTTTTGCATATAAGTTACCTGTAACACATTGCACTTAAGTTACCTGGCACTTGCTTGCTAAAGCAATTATATAAGTCAGCACTAAAAATTAAAAGCACTACACCCTCACTCCCCACTGGCCCTTGTTTTCAATTATTAAGGAATTCCCAATATTATTCTAGCATGTCCAAAGGTCAGTTGTCAATCTCCTCTCCGGTCCAGCTGGTGAATCTGGGAATCTTGAGGCAATGTTACAACTGCCTCATGTACACAGACAGCCCTCTCCTCCTCCCAACAAATTCCAACACATGTGAGAGATGCAACCATATAGCCAAACTGGAGGCTAAGCTCTGTCAACTCAGTACTGGCATAACCAGTCAGGAGGAGAAGGAAACCACACTCACTACAATTCCAGTCTCACATAGACCTACCACGACAGCAAACCAAACACATAATCACACAAAAACATACTCGGAGGCTCTAAATAAAGATCTGCCTAAGCAGCAGAGACCTCCAAAGCAGACACCCAAGCAACCGCTACCCCAAAACAAAACACGTGCAACACATAGCTCACAAAGCCAGTGTGCCGAACAGTCACAGCCCTTAAGACTAAACAACACACCTGATACACTTGTAATAGGTGACTCTATCGCCAGGCACACTGACGTCCCGCTCACCAGGCTGAACAAGGAGAGGGTCACGGTGAGCAGCCTGTCTGGCGCTAGGATCCGCCACATAACACAAGCACTCAGGTCACTCCAAGGCAAGTACAAATATGACTCAGTCATTGTCCATGCTGGTGTGAATGACCTGAGACGTACCTCCCTGGACTACATGAAAAGAGACATAAAGGAGCTCTCTGAGCATGTAGCCCAGGCCGGTATGACCCTGACCATGAGTAGCATCTTACCCTCACCAAGAATGATGTCACAATATGAAGACAAGATGATCAATTTCAACAATTGGCTTAAGTATTGGTGTCATTCAAAGGGGATCCAATGCCTGTCAGCTTGGGATGATATGCTCGACAAGCCACGATGCTTCGCTAGGGATGGCTTGCACCTGTCACCCCTGGGCTTTCGGATATTGAAAAAGGCTCTTGCTACCCCCATAGTGCCTTTTTTAGGCAAGGCTCAAAAGACAAACCCACCTCCATAGGTATCACAAGGGATAAGAAACTAAGAGTAATGCTACTCAACGCCAGAAGTCTAAACCTCAAGATGCACGCACTCGAAACTCTCCTTAGCATGGAGAACATCGATATCTGTGCAGTAACAGAAACCTGGTTCAGGACTCCCGAGAGCACCCCAGCACTACCAGGTTATACCTCATACCATGCTTTTCGGCCCCAAAACTTGGACCGAACCACAAAAGGAGGGGGAGTATCGATATTCATCAAAGATACCCACACCTCCAGGTTGGTGGCAAAGCACGAAGCATCAGAGACTATCCATGTGCAACTAACAGTGGGTAAAACTGCCTTCCAGTTTATAGCCTGCTACAGACCACCCTCCCAAACCCAGGAACCCCACTCGGCCTTTCTGAGAACACTGGAAAATATGAAGGTCTCTCCAAACACCATTATATTGGGCGACTTCAACTACCCAAACATAGACTGGGAGCATTACTCTAGCTCCAACACCCTAGCCCAAAGGTTCCTAGAATTTATAAACTCAAATGCTATGGAACAACTTGTTACCACTCTCACAAGAGGGGAAAACATACTGGACCTGATCATCACCAACATGGGGACTCTATGCTCCAGACCAGAAGTGTATCCCTCACTGGTAAGATCAGACCATAAACTAATCTCACTGGATATTCACATACTGACCCCACCCCCTGCCCAGAAAACCACAGTGAAAAACTTCTCTAAAGCAAATTTCACACTCCTCAAAACCGAGGTGGAATCCTTCAAAGCCCCCGGGCCTGTGGAAAATACGGCCCAGACCGCAGAATCCTTTATAGACGCATTCTATGAACACCTTCAGGAATGCATGGATCATGCGATCCCAAATAAAACCAAGACCCAATCCTCCAAAGGCAGATGTCCTGTCTGGTGGACCCCAGCCATAAACAAACTATACAACAGAAGGAGGAAGCTACTAAATGATAGAGCAAAATCCCAAAAACGGAAGGCATCACTGATCAGTATTAGCAAAAAACTACGGGCACTCATAAAATTGTCTAAGGCCAGCTTCAAGAGAAAAATTGCACAGGACACTAAGGATAATCACAAGGCTGTCTTTAGTTATGTTAGGAACCTGGGTGGTAATTCCCAGATATGCTCAGAATTAGTCCAAAATGACAAAAAATACACTGAAATCACAGACATTGCCAACATCCTAGCTGACAGGTTCAGCGCAACCCCCCCCCTCCCCACCAAAAGGGCAAATATCTATCCCAGCAGAGTGCTGCCCCCCTGACATCTCAGATGCTCAGGTAAGAGCCACCCTCTCCAAAGCAAAAAACACAGCATCAATGGGACCAGACGGTGTCCCGGGCTGCGTCCTACATGAACTCCAAGAAGAACTAAACCCAAACATAAAACTACTGTTCAATCTCAGCCTTACTACAGGATATGTGCCCAAAGAGTGGCGTACAGCAACAGTGGTCCCTCTCCGCAAAGGTGGTGCCTCAACGGATCCTGGAAACTATCGCCCCATAAGCCTGACTAGCTTGGTCTGTAAAGCTATGGAAAGGATTATCATGGACCTCATAAATAAAGATATCAGGGACCTACAGACACTGGATCCTACCCAGTTTAGCTTTGTTAAGGGCGGATCCTGCCTCTTAAACCAGGTTGATTTCTTTGAAGCAGTCACCAAGGCCATTGACGAGGGGGAGGTGGTCCACACAGCCTACCTGGACCTCGCAAAAGCCTTCGATACAATACCCCACTCGGGCATTATAGATAAGCTCACCAGCTTAAATATAAACCCCTATGTCACTAGATGGATTGCAAACTGGCTCAAGGACAGAACCCACATGGTTAGAATTGCTGGAGCCATGTCAGACTCCAAACCAGTTACAAGTGGTGTCCCACAAGGCTCAGTCCTGGGACCTCTCTTGTTCGGTATATATTTCTCGGAGGTACAGGCCAACACGGAAGGACTGTGGCTGACCAAGTTCGCAGATGACTGCAAACTGGGCCATAATCGACTCTCCAGCCGACACAAGCATCCTCCAAAAGGGCCTCATAGAAACAGACAACTGATGCCAGAGCCATGGCCTCAAGCTAAATGCCAAAAAGTGTATAGTCATCCCCTTTGGCAAAAACAAAGTGCCCACAAATTACCACATAGGTGGTAATCCATTAAGTACATAAGAAGTAATTAGGGACCTGGGGACCCAAGTTGATAGCAATCTCTCATTTGACAACCACGTGGCCAAAGTGGTTAGAAAAACATTTTATATAGCCCACCTAATCATGAAGGGATTCACATCTAGATCAGGGAGGTCATCGTGCCTCTTTACTCATCCCTCATCAGGCCCATAATTGAGTACAATGCCCCTTTTGGGATGTACCTTACCAGACACCTGCAGCAACTGGAAAGACCCCAAAAGTACCTCACCAAGAGGATCAAAGGGCTCAAACAGATGCCATATGCTGCCCGGTTAAAGAAACTCCAGCTCTACTCAGTGGCATACCGCCTGTTCAGAGGCGATCTGTGCCTGACGTATAAAGCCATGTCCAACCCGGAATTAATGGACATGCTGCACCTCAGAAAATCCAAATCACATCGAGCTACGCGCTCGAGAGACTTGAACCTCAGCACTGAAATAAATAGGACATGCAGGAGGGACAGATTCATAACCCAAAGGCTCCCTTCACTCTGGAATAAAATCCCAGTCCAGGTTAGGCAGAGTCCCTCATTGACTCTCTTCAAGAGGAATCTTGATGAGTGGATGGGAGATCGTAGGTTTACCCCGGGTATCACTTCTGTGTCACTGTTAGACAGAGGCACAGTATACTAACCTCGAAAAAGGGCATAGCAAAATAAATTTAAAATGGGTGGCGAAAGCCAAACACATTCTGGCTTGGCTTATAAATGCCCTAGGGCAGATAGCCTAGTATGAACCTATGAACCTATGAACTCAATCATGACAATAGAACAAAAGGGTAATACAAGCCAGTCATAAAGAACAAAGGATCATTTGTTTTTAAATAAAGTCTAAATGGAGAATTGTAAAAAAGGAAAGATTGAAGTATGGCATGGATAGATTACAAAAAAGCATTTGACAGAATCCCACAGTCATGGATAATTGAGTGCTTACAGATGTATAAGATACACCTTACATTAATTATTTACATTACAGTGACCATGAAACAGTGGGAAACCACTTTGCACCTAGGCCACAATAAAAGACAAATCATTATCCCAAGGATGAAAACTCAAATTGGGATATTCTAGGGAGACTCCTTGTCACTGATGCTGTTTTGTCGCGCCCTTAACCAATTAAGCTGTC
Organism: Protopterus annectens; assembly: GCF_019279795.1. Taxonomy (NCBI): domain Eukaryota; kingdom Metazoa; phylum Chordata; order Ceratodontiformes; family Protopteridae; genus Protopterus; species Protopterus annectens. The sequence continues at coordinate 877,948,260 of NC_056730.1, read as the reverse complement.
TACTTAACAGATTAAAGAATAATCCACAACCTTGAAGAAAGGAACCAGAACTCTGCTAAAGTCCACAAGGCTGTATTTTTATTTCTGAAGTGTTCCAAAAGTCACAGATAAAATCACACTGAAGTATTCCAAAAATCACAGATAAAATCACACAAGCGCTTTCGCTCAGGCAGTCCTTGACTAATAAATCAAATTCTATATGAAATGGTATATGGATGGGCATCAAAAATATCTCACGCACATTTTATTGCATGTCTTTATCAGTGCAAAGTAATAATAAAAAGAAAAAAGTTTTTAACAATTCACTGACAATCCAAACACATCTTTAAGCATACTCCTTAACAATCTACAACCCCAACCAGACTTCAGACTTTTATGTTCTGAAACCTAGGAAACTGGTATTTTAAAATGTTTTTTATGATTAGTCATTTTTATTTAAGTGCAGATGTTGTTGCAAACATTTCATTTTGAGTTGGTATAATGACTAACTTTTTTAACATCCAACTCCAAAGCACCACACCTTAGTACTAGACTCACTAATTAATTAATTGTATAATTGCTAGGCTATTTAATGGAGGTTACTGCATACTGCATTTTGTTTTCACTTGATAAAGCTCAGGACTGCCTGAGCGAAAGCGCTTGTGTGATTTTATCTGTGATTTTTGGAATACTTCAGTGTGATTTTATCTGTGACTTTTGGAACACTTCAGAAATAAAAATACAGCCTTGTGGACTTTAGCAGAGTTCTGGTTCCTTTCTTCAAGGTTGTGGATTATTCTTTGCTTGTCTTTGGTTTTTTGTGCATTACTTTACTTAACAGATTAGGTCATGGCTACAATTTGCTCCCAGAAAACAAAGTGCAAAGACATCTTCTTTTTGTGGATGATTTAAAACTGTATAGTTCATCAGATGAGGAACAGAAAGCGCAATTGCAAGTGGTCAAAGTGTTCGCAGATGATATAAGAATATAATTTGGTCTTGATAAATGTGCAGAAGCAACATTTAAAGTAGGAAAGTTGCAGCACCAAGAAAATACAGAAATGTGATATAAAGGAGGTTCAGCAGGACTGAGTACATAAATATTCAGGAATTGATGAAGGATTGACAATAAAACATGAACAAATGTGAACAAAACACAGTAAAGAATATTTTAAAAGCCTAAAATTAATACTAAAAACAGCCCTGACATCTATGAACAAAGTCCAAGCTATAAAACAACTTGCTCTTCCTGTTCTAACTTACAGTGTTGGGTGATTGACAAGTCACAAAATGCATTGGTTCAGTTAGACAGTAAAACAAGAAAAATGCTTCACGCTTATCAAATGATATAGCAGAATCAGTATATACCAAGATTAGATATTCCTCATTCTGAAGGAGGTGTGGGTCTCCTCAGAATTAATCACATGTATTAATCTGCAATCATAAGACTCTACACATATCTGCTGACTTCACAAGACCCAAACATGGTAAAAGTTCTAAAACATGAGGAGAAGAAGTCTAAGATGACTTACCTGCTTAGTTTAACAGAAGCATATCAGTGTCTAGCAAAAATGGAAATCAGGTCAGATGTAGAAAAAATCAGGCAACAATTCAATGTGCCAAAAAGAAAGAAAATAAGGAGAAGGAACAGATGAGAAGGCAAGAAATGTTGAAAAGGCATGACTATAGCTGCAAGTACAGAAAACTCCTGAAATAACCTATCAGGGTGGGTGGCCTAATGGTTAAGGTGTTTGCCTTACAAACACAAGGTGTAGGGTTAGAGTCTCACAAGGGATAATTGGCTAGGCTTAAAATGGCCCACAAGGGCAATTAGCCTAGTACTAATCTATGAACCTATGAATCAGGATCTGATGCAGAAATGGTTAAAGACAGGTGAATTTAAACCAAAAAAAAAAAAAAACAAAATGTTAATATTGGCAGCTCAGGACAGTGGACTACATACACACTGGTTTACAACATCCATTGAACATGTGGGAGAAATTGACAAATGCTAGTTTTGTAAAACATAACTGGAAACAGTCCACATCTTGTTGCTGGATGTGATACACTAACGGCAGAGGGCTTGTATTCTGAAAGGCATAATCATGTGGCAAGACTGTTGCACTGGGGATTGCGCAAACATTACAATACTGAAGTAGCTGAGAAGCACTGGAAACATGAGCCACAAACCATTACAGAGAATGATGACGTTTATATCACACCCATTACCAACAGTTCAAAAAATGAGAAAAGCAGATATAGTAGTCCATGAAAAGCCACTGATCATTGATATTACTACATCCAGTGACTACAGTGTCTTATGTACAGAGAGAGACACAAAATCATAAAATACAAGGATTTGCAGGAAGAAATGAGGGCAATGTAGAGGAAGGATACCCTGACAATTCCCATAGTAGTATGAGCAATGGTTCTCATAAAAAAGAATTTATAGTTGCATTCAGATATGCTTCTAAGACATCTAACTTTGTATGAATTGCAGGAGTCAATTTTGGGCACATTATAAGTGCTGCAAAGAGTTCTTTTGGCTAACATCAAAGACTGATACAATACTAATTTCATAAAGTTTAAACTTACTTTGACTTATGAATGGATCCATTCCTGTCATGGTAATAGAAACCCAAAAGACTTGGAGAAATTAATCCTGCAGATTAGTTGGGCTAACCCATGCTTGTATGTCCAAATTCCAGTCAGCTGTACGGCATGTGCATCCACAATAAATTTCTGCAATGTCACATGATTTAATTTTGAGGTCATGGACATTTTCCTTCTGTGGTTTTGCCAGTCTAAGTATCTATGCTGTATACAGCTGTCGCATTATTCTTTTAACTAGATTTTAACCAGATTGCTCCTCAGAGCTAATGGTCTCTGTTTTAGGCAGTCTTAGAGCACAAGCACTTACATGACAAGCTTGTGGATACAAAATTGAAAGTGACAGTAGCTGGGAGTACATTAATGCTTATTGAATACAACTGCAACAAGGCAAAATTAAATTGCTGTCTGTGGCAAGATTGATAGACAATATGCATCCTGCATAGGGGTTCTACTCAGGAATTAGCCATTAAAGTCATATACATACCCATCTATAAGTATAACATCATTATAATTTAAATTCATAAGTATACTAATGCATTTGGTATATTTCCAGTCAGTCAAGGACTTCTATTAGCTAAAATGGAAAAATGGATATTCTATAATTAGGAAAGTAAGCTTGGAGGTAATGCTATTTACTATAACGTTATAGGAATTAGTGGTACACTAAATTCCAAGTCAGATTACATACATTTCCTACAATGACATTCAGCTTTAGCTTTCAAACCCCAGCAGGTAAAGATCCTATACTAGGCTTTGAGAACAACCACCATTATATCATATCCTCATGAAGAAGCAGATGAGCACAATGAAAACAGTAGCTCTATGAGCCCAAATAACATCCTAGGATGTTTCATTAGTGCTGTACACTATTCCCTTCTACTTCAGGGTTTGTTCATAACCTATGGCAAAGATATAAAGTGGTTCCTATCTGCAATGGAGAATCGGCTGCTTCCTTTGGGACATATAGAACCATTAGTGTCACCAGTAACATGTGCAGGTAGAAGAGGATTATCGTACTTGTTCAGGCAGGCATGGGTGGCCTTCTGTATCCAGATAATAGACATCCTATCATTATGAAATAATATGTTATTGGGTAGGATGGAATCATGGAATATCAATAAATACACATAAAGGACAATAAAAAAGTAAATGAACTCAGATGATAAAAAAGGCGATGAGATTTGGTCCCAACCATGTGGGGCAGCTTTTCTCCCCACAAACTGTAACTTCTTCTACTGTCAAATCAGACCACATATCATAATTCTCAAGCTCCTAGCGTAAGAAATCTGAACAAAGCCTAAAATAATGGGGGAAAAAGGGCACAAAACTAGAGATATATTTAAATATTGCTCTTATAAATTTAGAAAGATGAGATAGTAACAGATTTTTGCAGTAGCATGCATTTTTCTGATGGATATGAAGTCAGAAACTCAAATGTATGTCATCGATTAGTGACTTTAATCTTTAGGGATTTGCCAGAAAACCACAAATTTTATCAGGAATAGACCAAAAATATGAGTCAAAGATCTGGACATTCTGCAAAAATCTGGGCAGTTCAGAGTTATGCCACAAATCATTCACATTCTCCGTAAGACTGAAGCTTGAAGCAACTTTACATATATCAGTATTCAGAAATTATGCAAAGGCTCATATACTAAAACTGAATGATGGCCTGTGTGTGTGTGTGTGTGAGTGTGTGTGTGTGTGTGTGTGTGTGTGTGTGTGTGTGTGTGTGTGTGTGTGTGTGTGTGTGTGTGTGTGTGTGTGTGTGTGTGTGTGTGTGTGTGTCTATAATGTGGTTAGCTGAATTATATTCGCTCAACACTTAATGAACAATTTGTTAAAACTAAAATGAAACAGTGCTCTCCCAACTTTACCCATCAGCTTAAACTTAGCAGGCTACCAAAATTATGCAAAGCGAAACAAACAGTCAGAAGTCCTCCAAAACAAACTGTCCCGTAGTTTGAAAACCTTCGTGTACAGTGTTAGTGACAATCAAGTATGCATGCTTTCATTGTTTCTGATGTTCTTTACAGCAGTCATATTAGTCCCTCTCACTCTTTCACAAGACAAAAGAGAATGTAAAAATAAAAAAAGGGAATGTAGGCATTAACTTATGTATCAAAAAGATTATAAGTTACGGATAGTAAATAAAATCAAAAAATGTAGAAGAGTTGTTATGCACACCATCGTTTTTTTATATTTTTTGCACCAATGCAGCCTTACTCTTTACTTTTGATATTATGTGAATCTTAATGCACACCTATAAATGAGTGTGAACATATTGTTATATTAGTCAGAAGGAATGGATGGTCCTTGCTACTGCGTATACTGGCTACAAGCGGTAGTCCCCTTCTTAACAACTTCCGCAGGTGCTTCCTCAGAGAGGTAATTAGTTGAGTGCCTTAGGGATCTATGTCAGGACCTCTGCTACTCAGCATATACTTCATCTCCATATCATATAAGGCGCTCACTAGTTAACCAAATTTAAGGATTATTATAAACTATGTGTCATCTTAAGGTCTCTATCTGATATGATAGGCAAAACATGTAACTTGAACTTGCATATGTTAATAGCTGGTGTTCAGAGAACAGGCTAAAACTAAATGCTAAAATATACAATATTTTCATGTATGGAAAGCAATCCCTGAAAAGAAAACACCCCTTTCCAAAATGAACATATTGTGAGAGACCTTAGTACACAGTTAGATAAGTCCCTCTCCTTTCATCATCATGTCACGGCTAGGATATTCAATCTATCTGGCGGAGTTGATTGTAAAGGGTATCTCCTCAAGATCCACAGAACTCTGTATCCCTCTATATTCTTCAATGATCAAATCAATCATAGAATGCAATGCCCCCTTTGGGATATATATTAATAAACATATCAAGCAGGTGGAAAGACCACAAAGGTTCTTAGCAACAACAAAAAAAAAAAAGATCACAGTCCTAAAAGAATTGACCTACCAGGAGAGGCTGAAGGTTCTGCCCCTGTATTCAGTATCCTTTAGGCTCTGTAAGGGTGATGCACACCTTGATTTTCAAGAAACTGGGGATCTGGCAGTCAAAGACCTCTTATACTTCCACAAATCAAGCCATCCATCAAACACCAGCAGAACTGGAGATCGGAACCTGTTTTGGCAAATAAATAAATGGAGGAGAGACAGATTCTCCATGCAATGACTATCCCTTCTCTGGAATAAACTTCCATTCAAGATCAAGCAATGTGAAACTGTATCTTTCTTTAAGAAGGAGTTAGACAACTGGATTGGTGTTCATAGTTTCACCCATAACTTGACTGAACTAATGCTTTTTGAAAAAGGAGGTAAGGTCTTAGAGTGGATACTGGTAAGGAATAAATGGCCACATAGCACATTTACCTTGCATTTTCTATGATTCTACAACTGTGACTCAAATGACCCAAATAGATGCTCATGGCCTGGAGAAGCTTTGGGGACATGATTGGCATTGACATACATCTATCCCATCCTGGGGAAGGGTGGAAATCTTCTATGCAGATTTGTTTGATCTCAATGAGGATTGCAGAGAGGTATGTAGTGAGTCAGCCAAGGACACATGCTCAACTCCTGCCAAGCTGCTTCATCAGTAAACTTCTGAGGGGACACTGCATTCTGAGGATGGTATCAGAGGAAGCATGTACATCTACCAGATGGGACATCATTGTAGGGCCCTCACACATTAGCATGCATGTCAGCTGTAAAGGGGAGAATTGTTAGGGTTCACAAGAAAAGTTACTGATGGCTACTTAAATGATAGTCCCTCTTTGCTGGCTGTCATCCTGGGGAAAGGGAATGAGTGGCCAATTGGTCAATGGTGGGGAGAGATGATGGTTGGCAGGCAGCAGGGGAGAAACAAGCAATAAAAAGAGAAACAAAAATTTGAAGTTGAAAGTATCCCTCTTTTTTTTTTTTTGAAAATGCAAAATGATGTTATCTGCAAAGTAAAATTCCAGTAAATTCATACAAAACTGTAGGTTGATAAACAATATCAAATAAAATTGACTTGGAGTAATACTTGTCTGATACTATGCAGACAAGTAAGTGAGCACTGTGACAAAGAAACATAGAAAGTGATCAGAATAATGGAATATCTGAGGAAAAAAGTTGCCAGGAGAAAATGTTTTTTTTTTTTTTATCCATGTCTACAGAAAGTTTGCAATCACCATCTTAATCATATACTGTTAATAAGTGCACTTCTGGAGAACTCATTTTAATATCAGGAACAAGAAAAGGATAAATCTGAATAAGGAAGAAATATGGTACACAACAATGCATCAGAAATCACAATTAAGGTATTCTAAAAGCAGTTTATTGCTTGGTTAAGAGGTAGAAGGACAAGAACATTTATTCTAATACAGCAAGAAAATCAAAATAAAAAATTATATCACTGAGTCAAGTAAAAATGAGCTATCAAAGTTCTTAAACCCAAGACAAATTCTGATACTCATGTCCAAATAATTCACAGTGGCTGTCAGACAGAAAATGAGCAAAACCATCTCACACCACATCCCTCCAAGGTTATAGAAGAGCACGTTTATCTGCTCTTGTCCAATTACCAGCACACATATCTGTTATCCACAATGCTTCACAAATACATATGTACATCAACTGTTGACACCAGATAAAATATTGCTGCTTAGAAATAAGCAAATAATGTTTTAAACATTGTGTGATCATGATAATAATCATTAGCAGCGATGTTGTCTTACAGTAGCAGACAACATATTTGCCAGAAGATAGGTAAAACTATATGACAGATGAGGTTGGCATTTTACACATGTTGTTTACACATCCAAAGGTGTGACCCCCCCCCACACACACTTCAAAATGCACACATTCTACAGACAATGTTACAGTAAAAAGTAAAAGGAAACCATCAACACCGGGGAAATGGATGTGAGATGGCATGACAATAAAGAATGAGGTAGTGAAATTATAACTGCTTCCATCTTTGAAAGATGTACCCAAAGTGTTTATACACATTAATGCATGAATAATGGCATTCATGTAACGCTTTATATACAAACTGCGGAAACATAAGGAAAACGCTACATCTTAGTCTTCTGCTGACTGTCTCTGACTCCAGCTTGTCCTTTATTATGTAAACAAAGTGTGAGAGAAACCCAAGTGTTCTCATCATGGCTCACTATACTACGTCTACCTAACTAGGCTAATGTGGACTGATATACAGCAGTCATTTTACATTTTGGGTCTTTTAAGTGTCTCACTGTGGAGTTAATATGCCATGAATCACCTAAGAAAGCTGCAGCAAGTAGCACACATGTTCCTGTCCACTACCCACAAACAAGATAGGACTAACCTCAAACCACACACATGTACACATGCACACTTACTCAAATAAGCAAATAATCAACTAATCTGTACAAATAAGCCAAAAAGTTGGAAAATCCTACCCACACATGAAAATAACTGCCCCTCCCAAACCGCAGCACTGCACAACATTACATCCCTTAAGGAAAAATGCAACAAAAGTACACTAAACATGTGCTTCCTACTTCTTCCTTGATGTGCATGCAAAACACAACATCTGAAAATGACTAATTCGTCACAGTTCAAGGATAAATCTCTTAGAGATAATAAAAGTTGTACATATCTGTAATATTCAGCAGTTTCCTAGTGCAATTATATTAAATTGTGATGCTGCAGCAGTCGTCTACCATAATAATTGTCAAATTTTGAAACTACCCTTCAAAAACCTACCAAGTACCCTTGCAACAAAACACAGTCATTGTCCATAATTTGTTGTTGTTGTTTGTCTTTCGGCTTTTCCTGGTTAGGGGTTGCCACAGCGGAACTCCGGTCCGCTAATGATTGGCAGTAGATTTTCACAAACGCCAAGGTGCCAGCTCGATGTCCAACCTTCAACGAAGGCACGTCCATTTACGCATGTCTTTCAAATGCCACCCAACCGCAGGGAGGACATGCAGACTCCACACAGAAGGCACTCCCCGCACTCCAGCCGAGAATCAAACAGGAGAACCTCTTGCTGTGAGGCAACAGCGCTACTGCTGCACCACCGCGGTTATATCATTGTCCATAATACATTCCTCAAAAGGGTCTAAGTTCATAATTCTTCCTTTCATAAATATCAAGCAGTTTTGTTCTAAATATAGGACAAAAAGAATTAAATAATATAAAAATATCACACTAAACCGTCTTCCAAATTTTCCTTCTGACTGTAATTTCTCAAACGAGACCAAAATCCCTTAGGAAGATGAAATCAGGCACCACCAATAAAGCCTTCTATACAACTACTTATACACTGAAATTGTAATCCTTTCAGGGAAAAGCACTTGATAGTAAGGAAATCTCTTAGTCATACAGAGGCAACTCTTGTCTCCACTGCTTCATTAAAATGAATGGACACATTTTCACTTAATTTCACACCTTTTGTGGAATTCTCTTTGCTACTGAAATGTTTTCAAGTAACTATTGAACCCTGACATGCAGCCAACAGTGATGAAACCAAGTTTGTAGTAAAACCCTTCTTACTTATTAAGGCTTCCTATACCTCATATTATAGCATTTTGTAAGAATATTGCCATCATTTGTATAGATTTTGCTTAGCATGTAAGTGCAAAATGTTAGTTAAAATGCAGTTATGGTATAAATTGCAAAAACTGTGTGTTTTTGTAAAGACAGATGAAAAAAAGTTCTACAAAATTTTGAAATGGTACTGGATGTTAGCACTAGAGGCATTAGGGTAAATGGCAGCTTCAACAGATAATTTGCAAACAAGCATATTTCCCCTGTTCCATATAGGTGACTGTGTGGTCACCATACATCCCAAACTCTTAGTGCTAGAAATCTGGACAGAGCCTAAAATAGTTGGGGAGCAAAGGCTCAAAAGTAGAGACAGATTTAAATATTGTTCTTATAAACCTAGAAAGTCACTAGAATAACATGACTTGTGTTAGCATGCATTTTCTGAAGACTCTGAATTCTCAAAATGTCTGTCATTATCTGGAGACTTCAATCCTCAGTGATTTGCTAGAAAATCGCAAACTTTATGAGAAACACACGAAAATATAAGGAACAAAATGTGAACAGTCTGTGAAAATCTTGATTACAATGTAACCTATTACAAAACAACATGTTAGTGGTGCAGCCTGCCTCCATGTCTTAATTACAATGTAACCTATTACAAAACAATATATTAGTGATAGAGCCTGGCTGTATGTCTTAATTACAATGTAACCTATTACAAAACAATATGTTAGTGATAGAGCCTGGCTCTATGTCTTAATTACAATGTAACCTATTACAAAACAATATGTCAGTGATAGAGTCTGGCTCCATGTCTTGTTGAGTCCCAGTGAGTTCCTGCTAGGCGACTTTATGTTCCACAACCTGCAAACTGCACTATACTCGATTTGGGGAAGAAAATGGTTAAGTGATTTAGTATCTCACTTCCTGGCAGAATGAAGATTATAGTTGGGTCACCACAATAGAATGTCAAGTTGTACAAAGGAAAACTCTTGTTTGTTGGCGCACTTGTGCATAAAAGCTATTTAGAGCACTTTACCTTTATAAATGTAACACCTTTATAAATGTTCCACAGTTCTAGAATAAGACTTCAAGGATCACATGAGGAGATATGCATACCTAGTAGAGTATGGTTGGTGTAAAAAGCTTGTCTGATGCCCCTAAGGCAAAAATGTTACATTATGAGGATGCTCATAAAGGTATTCAGTGGCAGAGCACCTTGGTCCAAAGGTTGATGACTGCCTTCTCATCAGAAGTGAAGCCATATGCTGACAGCAGTCATCTCAGGAGAGGTACACAGCCATCAAGTAATCTCTATTTAGTGCTGTCTTAGGTCACTTGACAGGAGTGATTGCTGGACAAATCCAGGAAACCACAACATGTTTAGCTGATGCAGCTGCATGGAATGAGCTCAGCCTCTGCCTTTTTCTGTCAGTGCTTGAATAGTGTATTCTGCTGCTTTGACTGTTTTTTTTTTCTGATTAGAAATTTTGTATATGCTTCTGTTTTCACTTTAACCTAAGGCCTGTGCTGTTGATTAAAAGCTTCATGTGGAAATTCTGACATGAAAACTTGCTGATATTGCAGTTTTCTTCTTTGGGATTATAATTATTTGAGGTGACTGAACAGGATCACAGAATTTTAAATGATTGTTTTTTTCATTTAAATCACAATTTTGTCACCATTTTTTATTTGTTAAATATTCCTGATAGGAATATTTCATCAGTTTATGATTTATTCATTTTGATTAATACTGTGTTAGGATGTATCCATTCATTTTGACTGAAACTAGCCTTTTTTACAAAATTAGGGGACATTTAGGCATGCATTTTGTACTTGGAACTGTGTTACCGAAACTGTCATTTTCTTTGGTGCAGTCTTTAGAATAATAACCCCTGCAGAAACAGACTTCAGACTGCTTTTGGCACCATTTTGTATGTTAAGTATTTATGAAAGGAATTTTCATCAGTTAATGATTTATTTCTTGTCTAATACTGTTTTGGCTGCTTTTAATCATTTGGTGCTAAAACTTGGCTTTATTTGTTAAAAATGGGCAAGTTTTTGTGACATTCATGTTGTGCTTTGAAATGTGTTACTCAGAATAATGTAATTTTTGCAGTGCAGTGTTCAGATTAGTATCCTTATAGAAATAGTCTTTAGCTATTTAGAGGGACAATAGTAGGATTTGTCCATCCTTTTACTGGGCTGACTATGCAGCCAGTATCTGGTATTGAGCTGGATAGTTTCTTGTCCCCTGACCTGATGGATAGATACAGTGACCCCCACTACCACCACCTACCCCTTGTGCACCTAAAAAGCACAAAACTAAGTCAAGAAATATACTTCAGCCTAAAGTTTATGATACTGCAGTAGCCTTAAGCAGACTATTCGACCATTCACCTTCTTATGCCTCCAGGTACCCTGGAAAGCTATTAGTATAACTATGCATGACACAAGGGACAGACAAGTCCTCTGGGGCTGTACCATTGCCTGGTTCAGATACTGAAGAACCAAACTCTTTTGGTATAGAGGAAGTCAGGGGTGAGCTTCTGTTCCCAATGTTGATATACCACCCCCAGGAATTCTCCCTCCAGTGTAATGCATGTAAAAAAGGGACAGAAGACATACCACATTGCAAGGGCAATAATCTCTGACTGGGTTTCCATTAGATGTGGTGGTTATATCCATTGTTCAGTCAGTTAATTACAAGGTACAAACCAGGTCATGAGTAACACTGGAACTCACACAACTTTTTCAAACATCCAGGGATCCCAATTTTGAAAGGGATTTGGAATCTGACATTTCAAAAGTGTCAGAATCTGATCAGTCATCTTCCTTTGAGGACAAACAAGTGCAGAAAACCAAACAGATGTTTTCTTTTTCACAAATGCTGGCTACATTTAGAGATGTATTCAACTGAGAACAATCTTTGACTGTTCCTGAACTCAGTAGGGTATATGATATTTTAGAGGATGAGGACATGGTGATTTTCCTTCCATTAATCCCAGTGCTGAAGGTTGTTTTAAAGAAAGCTTGAAAGTCTCCTCTATTGAATGAGCCTTTGTCTAAAAAGTGCTAAGAAATTAAGGGTGTGCTCAACCATGCCTAGTCTCCAATCCTTTTGTCTGGAGATCCTGCTGCTCTGTCCCCAGTGACATCTTTCAACAAAAAGACTATGTCTTCATTAAACCCAGTCCCTTAAGACAAGCTAGGCAAGTGGCTGTCATCCCGGGGGAAAGAAGCTGGCACCATCCAGCATGATAGCCTTTAAGATGTTTAGCTATCAGTGTTTTATGTAGAAGTTTGTGAGGTATATGTATATTTTAGACACATTTGCTACTGCATTGTTATCTGCTGAGCAAAATGTCTGTGTCAAAAATGCTGTTTCCAACATTTCTCAGGGGTCTAAACATGGTTAAAGAGTGCATTGAAAGGGTCTGATACTATTTCTAGAAAAGTAGTGAAGTCTATTGTGATAAGGAGGTATGCCTGGTTGCACAGTCAAATTTTACTGCTGAGTTATAAAATGAGATTATGAATGTTCCACTTGATTCTGATTTTGTGTTTGATACAGCAGCTAATCAGGTCCTTAAGTAATGGGATAGCAGAGGTACACTGATGCAAACAGTGTCTAAAATGTTCCATATTCTTAAGTTTCCATCAATTAAACAGGATAATTTTCAGCAGCACAACACAAGTCTAAGCTGAACAAAAGCCAAGGCACCAAAAGGAAATGGCAGGATGAGAACTCTGCTAAACCTAAAAACAGAAGTTCCTTTCCAAAAAGGATAACTCCCCTTCCAAGCTATGATTTTGCTGAGGTGAGGCACCTATCTTTCCCAAGTCTGCCTCTGGGTGTCCCATCTCGATAGTTAGCTCTCAACAAGGTGGCTTGGCCATCAGTAGCTTCCAACAAATGGGTGCTCAACATTGTTGGCAGGGATTACATGAAGGCAGTGGAAGAAACTTCCACCTCAGTTCAAGGGGGGGGGGGGTGCCCCCATACCCTTCAGACCAGACCTTGGTATTCCCTCCTACACTCCAGCAAATGCTGGACTCATGGGTCATAAAACTGGTTCTTCCTTTAGAAAAAATGAAAGGTTTCTACTCTGGAATTTTCTTGTTTCCCAAAAAAGAGCTCTCGTGGAGAAATGTATTGGACCTATCATTTCTGACTGCCTTTGTCAAGGTCCCCAGTTCAAAATGTTCACCCTACAGACAGTACTTCCTGTTCTGCCAGACTGCTGCTTCATGGTAACCATGGACTTGAAGGATGTGTATCTCCATATTCCCATTGGTCATTGTTTCAGGAGATATCTGAGATTTGTTGTGTCTGGTTCACACTATCAGTTCTTTGTATTGACCTTTGGGCTATCCACTGTGCCCTGAGTGTTTATCAAATGCCTTGCTCAAGTAGTGGCTCACTGCTGGACTTTAACATTCACATCTTTCCTTACTTGGACAACATGCTGATCTGTGCAGAGTCTGTACTCAGGTGTTTGGAATCACTAGAGAAGATCTTGGCCTTACTCCATCACCAAGGGTTCACGTTGAATCTCCAGAAGTCATGCCTGACACTGTCAAAAAGACTTATCTTCCTGGGGTGCTTAATTGACTCTAAAAAAAATGGCCTTTCTTCACAAAAACAATGTTCTGTCTTACCAGATGGTGTTTCATGAATTCTCCAGAAGGAACTTCACCTTGGCAAGAGAATTCCTAAAAATTCTAGGATTTGTGGCATCCATGATTCTCATGATACTACTGGCCCATCTCCCCATCTCCCCATGAGGAAAATGCAGTGGTATGTCTAGACTTGTTGGGCCCAACACCAACATTCCCTGAAATCTCAGTTACTACTGCTGCCCTTCATCAAATGAGAGTTACAGTCATGGAGAGCACAGCTGGATATCATTCCAGGACTTCCCTTCTTCCTTCTTGTTCCACTGCAGTCTGTCCAGATAGATTCTTCTGGCTTCGCCTGGGGAGCTCTGTCAATGGGAGTGCAAGTGCAGAGCACTCAGGAGCCCACGGAGACACAGAAGCTCACTAATATCAAGGAAATGTTGCAGTGATCCTTGACCTGAAAGTTCTTCACTACCTATAGACTCCTGATCCCTTTAGGGTGGCTAGAGAACACCACATTGATGTGGTACCTCAACAAACAAGGGGTTATAAGGTCATACACTGTATGCCAGCTGTCAATGATGGCCTGGGAGCTGGCTTTACAGCATTCTCTGACTTTAAAGGTATCATACATACCGTCAGAGCAAAACGTTGTGATAAACAGACTAAGCAGATCCTGGGCAGACCCTCACAAGTGTAGCTCAAGGCAATGGTGTTCCAGGATATAGTCCAAATGTGGGAAATGCCTCAAACAGATCTGTTCATTTCCTTTAAAAACAGACATCTGGATAAATTCTGTTCTAATCATCCTTGTAGCCATGCTTGAAGGACAGATGCATTCTTGTTCCTTTGGACAAGAATGTTCCTGGATGAGTTTACACCCTTTCCACTGATTCAGAAGGTACTTCTGAAGGTACAGAAAGAAATACCAAAAATCATTGTGGTGACCCCCTATTAGCCCAGGCAGTCTTGCTTCTCCCCTTTAATGGTATCACCCAAGGGCAATTACCACAGACTTCCTCACATTCTTCATTTGCTCACACAGTCTCAGGAGCATGTGGTGCACCCCAGTTTGGAGCAACCTCAACTAACAGCCTGGATGATTCCACCTTGACTCCATTTATGCACTTGTTTCATGTGGCACAGATGTTAAAGGAGGCCAAAAAACCTTCTTGTAGAAAATCTTATTTTTACAAACAGCTAAGGTTTTCTAAGTGGTGCCTAAATGGGAACAAGGGTCCCTTGAGGTTAACATCCCTCTGACCTTGAAATATTTGTGAGAGCTACTTCAGGATGGCTTATTGTATGTGTCCATTAAAGTGTATTTAGTGACCATCTCTGCTTGTCGGCCACTGGAACCCCCTCCTTCTTCTCTTTTGGTAAATACAGTTCATCCTCCTTTGTGGGATCTGAACTGCATTCCGATCAAGTTGACCTTGTCACCTTTTGAACCTGCTTCTCCGGCTAATTTGAGATACTTAATGTGGAATACTGTTTTGCTTATTGTTCTGATATCTGCAAGGCATGTCTCTGAGCTACAAGCTCTTATGATGGGACACCTTTATCTGATTTTCGACAGAGATAAGGTTGTGTTAAGCAGTAACACCTCTTTCATGCCAAACATTTTCTCAGACTTCACCTTCAGTCATTCCATTAGCCCTCCTATGGTCTTCCCAGAACCTAAGAATAAGGGAGAGAGGATACTTCATACCTTGGATGGACCTCGGCTGCTCAGGTACTACCTTGACAGAAGGAAACCCTTTCGGAAGGCTGAAAGGCTTTTCATTTCCTACACAGGGGCAAAGAAGGGTTAACCTGTCTCTGAGCAAGCCATTTTATGTTGGTTGTCCTCTGGTATTTTTTTTTTTTGCTACACCCACCATGGCAAGGTGAATCCAGGCAAGGTAAAGGCACATTCCACCAGGCCTTTTCCTCTTCAGTGGAGTATGGGAAAGAAATGGACTCTAGAAGTATTCTAGAGACAGCAACTTGGCCCACTGTCTGTACTTTTACAATGCACTACAAGCTGGATGCCTTTCCTAAATCCAGAGCAGGCTTCACTAGGACCATTCTCCAAGGCTCCGGGACCTTTATCCTTCTACCTGCCAGGGCGAGTAAGCTTTGGGAATCTACCATTATGCCAGTAAGGCAGTGTGTTTGTTGAACATAGTACAGCTGTGTAAGTAGATGTTCATAGAATACACTGTCTTCCTGGCAGTACCCACCCACTATCCTGCATTTTCAGCTGTACATAATTGGGAATTGGAGTTGCTGTTGCGTTATGCTCAGCAGCCTTTTTTGTTGTGTGCATGTAGTTTTTGATTTGGAACAGTAAATGTTTGCAAGCTTGTGGTTTCATGTTCTCTTCCTTCTGGACCCTAGAAAACTGAGATGGTTCTGTCTGTGGGTTTGAAAAGCAGTCCCTGTACTCGCAGGTGATTGGTCCGTCACACCCACAGACAGAAAGGGGGATGATTTCTAAGCTTTGGTAGACTACCAGAGATAAGGTAGCAGGGCACTACTAACCATATGCTAATAAGACATTGTGTTCAATGAACATCTACTATTACAGGTAAGTAGGACTTACATAATTGTACTTTATTGTCATTGTTTCATGATGTCTGTAAAGTAACGGTTGTCTACATGTTGTGGGTTAACAGTGTTGAGAGGCCTGCCCTTCCTTCAGAAGCTGTACTATCAGATATTTTACAAAAAGGGGAAAGGTGATGGTGCTCCAAACAATATATAATAATCAGGCATCATAGGATAGAGGCAGACAGCATATGGTTGGGGTACGGAAAGTGAACACTGATAAAAGGGTAATGAGCTGGGCAGAACTAAAGAAAGGGAAGAAATAAGATTAAGATGGTTCATAAGGAGAAAAAATTGGGTTTCTTTGAGAGAAGAAGAAGAAAAAGAACAGCTGAAGAATTAGAGGAAACAAAGGAAAGGGAGTTATTTCAGTCAATTGAGTCCCAGCTGCTCACAAACCATCGTCTCACAACTAACTGCTCATTTTCCAGGCAGTTAGCATGTGCTGCTGCTGCTTGAGCAGGTATTCAAGTTCGAGCAAGGTGAGTGCAACAGCCACAAGGAGCAGGTGGGAGTGAATGTGAGTGTTATGGTTAGGTTTGGAAGGTGGCTATGAGATTCGGGGTTAGGATTAGGGAGTAATTAAGAAGTTTTTGTTTAGTGAGTAAGTTGTAGTATTAGGATTAGAAAGCAAAAGGGACTCTTTGGTTCAATGAGTGAGGTTTGAAATTAGGGTTAGGAAGCAAGTGAGAGTTTGAGTTAGGGAAAGACATTTAGGTTTAGAGTCCAGAAGCAACTGGGAGTATTAAGGAATAGGGTTTGGGATTAGAAAGTATCTTTGAGTTTTAGGGCTAGAAGGGAACAAACTTTAATTTTAGGGTTAGGGAATGGATGGAAATTTAGGGCGAGTTAAGGCTCTGGGAGAGTGTATGCATGGGTATAATATGAGCTGCTGGGGAGGTTGGGTACTTGCTATTTTAAGCTAATGGCAGTGAGATGGTGAACTACAAGATAACAGTGGTCAAGTAAAGCCACAGAAACGGAGATAGTCAAGTAAGCTAGATGAGCTCTGCTTTAAACATCCGCTTTGACATTAGAAATTTGCCATTTTGCTGGAAATGTTGCCTTCCTACCAAAAAGTGGCAAGATTAGAGAGTTATGAGTCTCGTATAGAATAGTATATCCTGAAATTAAACAATGAAAGGAGGATTTGGGTTTTCAAAAAAAACATTATGACAATTGGTACAGTCGTGTATGTGAATATCATTTTATTCTCTTCTGATTGTGCACTATGTGATGCCCCACCACTGAACCAACAATCAAGGAGCCTCATTCCACACCAACGGTGCCAGTGAGGGATGTACACTGAGAGGATGACAGGTATACATGCAGTATTACCAGATGCAGCTCTCTGTATCAAATGCAAGTTCCCTTAAGAGCATACAGAGACCACAGTCAGTCCAGGGCTGCTTTTTCCCTCTTTCTCCAGATCCCCAATAAGATTCCCCACTGGCACAACTAGAGAGTTGAGATTCTAACTGAGTAGCCAAGCCAAGACCTCCAGCACCCTCTCTGTCCAACCAGTGCTTTGTGTCCTTACCCAAGTAGCTGACACACACATTCTTTGAGGTTTGATTTATACACACACACTAACACACACACACACACACACACACACACACACACACACACACACACACACACACACACACACACACACACCTGGGAAAGGCTGGCACAGGTTTACTAGCTATGCCCCCTTTTGCCCAGACTATAAGGTGGTTATCACTACCACCAGCCAGCTCCTTATCAGCTACTTTAAGGCCCTTAACAAAAAGTGTCCAATCTTACTGTGTAATGTTACTATTAATGCAAATGGTAGTTTGACCAAGAGCAAGGCTATTAGGAGTGGTCCACAGTGTCACAAAATAAATATGCAAGTACTCTCAGAACTTAAATATCTATAGACAGATCAGCCTCAATGAAATGTTTAAATATATTTAATAATAATAATAATAATAAAAGAACAAGACAATATTAAATATATATTTACAGTGACATCAGAGTTCAAAATCAGAGGAAAACAACATTGTAGGACAGTCTCAAATAAATAAAGAAAAATACCTAAGCTAAGCTAAGCTTTGCTATATTCCTGACTATATCTAAGAGAAGTATTATACCCTAGTTAACTTACTTACAGAGCAAGGCAGATGTGGCAAATGGATCTTCTAGCTGATGTTGTCAGATCAAAGACATAATACAGAATGCTGTGTGTCACTCAGAGAATTCTTAACAGTGGAGTAGCTGGGAGGGGGTGAGAGGGGTGGTCCACCCCAGGCGGCACTTTTGCCAAGGGACTTTAATTAAAAAGAAATTTTAAAAGCATGTTCTATCACATCTGTGCATGTGTTATCACACAAATATCCTACCGCATCCTTCCTTTCCACCCACGTGCACAAAATTTAATGTTCACGGAAATGAAAGAAACCTGTTTGTTGCTGCTGGCTGTCTAAGTAAGTGTTCGATGCAGGTTGCTGGTTGCTGTGGCTTTACTGTGTGTGTGATTTGATTCATATGGAAATAAACCTGTTCATTGCTGCCTATTTAAGTGTTTGATGTGTTTCACATGGATTGCAGGTTGTTACTACCTATTTAAATAAGTGTTTACAGGTTGCTGCAAAGGGCTTTACTGTGTGTGATTTGGAAAGAAACTTCTTCATTGCTGTTCAATTTAATTCACAAGGAAAGAAACCGGTTCATTGCTGTCCGATTTGATTCACAAGGAAAGAAACTTGTTCATTGCTGTTCAATTTGATTTGCAAGGTGTGTGTGTGTGTGTGTGTGTGTGTAAAATACTCCCAGTTAGGGATATCTGGTGGTTAGTGTTACTCAGGCTCAAACCCTGTACCTTAGGTACAGGAAATAAGAGCCTGAGTTCTCTACCCCTGCTACCACTTGTGATTCAGATAGTTGAGCCCATACTTTTGGTCTGTTCCTCTTAAAATTTGTGTTTTTTCTGGCAAATCAGTGAGGAATAAATTTACTAAATAATGATAATCATTTAATTTCAGTCTTCCTATCTTTCAGGCAAAGCATGGTAACCCAAAACATTTTATTCTAGCAACTTTCTAAGATTGTACAAGCAATATTTAAATGTGTTCTGGTTTTGGGCATTTGTTCCCTCCATAAATTTTGGCTTTTTCCACATTTCTTCTGGTGCAAAGTTGAGAGATATCGTTGAGTGTCGAGGGCATTTTACAAGGAGCTGAGAGTTCCAGGGGAAGAGAAGTTTAGTGCTGCTTATGCCAAGTCTGTTTGCAATGTGCAACTGTTGTTTAGCAAATTATATCACTACTGTGTTAAAGTATTTGGAAGCATTGTTAGTAGTACAACAGGTAGTGTATTTGCTTTTGATGCAGAAGGCTGTGGGTTCTGTTCCCACAGTATGTAGATGTTTTGTTGATACTGTACTGTGTTGTACTTTAAAGGGGGTGGATGCTGCAGTCCTGAGAATGTTCTCCTTTGGAGATGATACCTAGTAACTATGAACCTGTTATCAGTTTGCAATCCATTCCCTATTACAATATTAGCAGCTTATCATGTTTTAATGTAACATAGGCAATTTATTATTCAAGGGCAATGAGCACTTTATTTGTAGATGAAGCAATGAAATATAAAGTTGTTTGCTAGCAGCCACCTCTTCATTAGTTACAGAGCTCTTTAATGTGGAATTTTTCAGATGACTTTTACTTCTGCAGAGATTGTACATATTTGCTGATATTGGTGGATTGTAATGGCAGCAGTTTGAGTAGACTTTTATGATGGAAATGTTCTGAATTGGGCAGTTTTGTCATTATTGGTTCATACATTTGTTTAATTGCTTACTGGAAAATGTTTCAAACAATAAATTTAAAACACTCTCTAACAAGTGTGTCATATTATACGAGGAATACAATTTAATACAATCAGGAAGGTGAATCCAAGAACACATGTATGTTTGCATAGTCCTAAATATGTGTGCAAGGGGCCTATGATATAAAAACAGCCCAAAGGTAAACTTTATCTGACACTGGCCAGATGCATTTTCTTTGAATGTGGGTTTCTATGCTGTTTCAATCAATGTGAATTTCAAGGGCAGAGAAGTTTTAATTCTAAGTCTGTTTTCATCGTGAGTCTGTATTGCTTTGTTTAGCAGATGTCTATCAGTGTTTGTGCTATAAAATTTTAAATAAAAGTTTTAAATTAAATCCAAATAATTGCCTACATGTAAAGTATAAAATTGTATGCAAATTACAATGTTTATGGTCAATGGAGAGAGAAATAGCAAAGTAATGATACACTGGAATGGCTGTGGGGGAGGGGTTGTGTATCGGGGGCACCATTTGACCATGATTTTCTAAAGGTGGAGGGCTGGCAAACTCAAAGGCAGCCCCAAGCGGCACAAACTCTAGCTATGCCACTGCTTTTTAAATTAATATCTGTAATATTGCTGCTGGAATAGCTTGCAGAATGACAACATTTCTTGTCATCTGACTCTATCCCAGATGAAACCCCACTGCTGGAATCTGTCAATATTTAGCATCTATCTGTGAAAATACATAGACAAGGGCTTTTCCTCAGATTTTTGATAGATGCTGGAAGTCATAAAATAATAAAACACTTCCAAAACAATACAGAAAGTTCCCTAATTTTAGACATTGTGTCTCCTTGCTGCATTAAGTAATTTAATTTCAGCATTTTTTCTGAAATTTACTAAACTAAGGTTAACCTCCTGTATCCCAGTTTCCACTGTTAAAGTATATACATTTACACAGTTACAATAGTGCATGTACATTTCTGTTCTTTTCCAGTAGGGCACACTGAGGATCCATTTTAAACACAAGCATTTTTCAAATCCTTTTCAACACCCATCTGTATAAACAAGTTTGACGTACACATAACATGGAGTTCTAATACAGTTGTAATACAAGCATCTTACACAAATCATTTTGATATTCTCCAATAACATATAATTATTTACAAAATTCCAGATAGTTGTGCTGGCAGTATCTCCTTTTGTGACACTTCTTCCCCCTTTGAAGACTCAAGCTACTTTTTCAAGTGACCCTTGAGAAACGTTGCTTGAGAGGGAGAAGCCTATGTGTGAATAGCTTACCCCATTGCCTGTTTTGAGATTCCAGCTGCCTTGGGATTTCTGACCCCATTGCAGTGCTGCATTGTCATATCATATGCCTGCAACCCTAGGCATTTTCCATCTTTTCTGCCTCAGTGGAGGACAGAGCCACTACCTCAGGGTATCTGGTAGCATAATTGACTACCACTAGGATATACTTTTTCCCTGTGGAACTTGGGGTACTCAGAGGCCCAACAATATCCATAGCTACCCTCTTAAATGGCTCCTCAATCACAGGCAAAGGCATCAAATGAGCTTTCACCTTGTCTCCTGCTTTGCCTACCTTTTGGCACTGCTCACAGTCCTGCAGTACCCTGTTACATCTCTGGAAATCCTAGGCCAATAAATGTTCTGCATAATACATCCCTTGGTACACTTTATGCCCATATGACCTGCAAAGGGAATGTCATGGGCTATGGCTGGAAGTACCACATGGTAGGCATTGGGCACTACCAACTGCTGTATTCTGTCACCCTCTAGCCCTCCCTCAGGGGTCCACTCTCTATACAATAACACTTTTTCCCAGTATACAGATTCCCTTTTTCCTTGAGCATCAAGCACCTCCCTGGCTACTTTCTTCAAGCCCTGTAATGTAGGGTCTGAGAGCTGAGCCTTCTCAACTGTCTCTTTATGACCCTTCCCAGCTCCCCTTTCACAGGAAGTCTGGTATCCTATGACAGTAGTGCCTCGCTGTAGCCTGGATACTACTACTCACCTCTGCCCTTGCAGTCACATTGTCCAAGGGAACATCAGCACCAAGAAGCAGCTGTGGCTCACCTTCAGTCTCACTGCTACAGGGTAGCTCCCTCCCTGAAGTAGACAACTCACTAGTCCTGGCTTCAAGTGTGCGGTCTGTCTGGGTTCCCCCCCAGGCTACCAGACTCACATGCTTGTCTCCAAGCCTGCCTGTATGTAAGTGCATGCACACAAAGTACTACATTATCAAAATCATTCCCTATCAGGACATCTGCAGGGATATCCTCAAACATCTGAACCTTTGACTATACTGTCACTTTTAAAATGTAGCATTGGCTTTAAATTATACATTCTGCAAACTAGCAAAACATTATTTAATATCTGTAAATGCATTTTTCTCTCTGTCTGTATCAAGATATTATTTATGCATTGCAACACTTTACTACCACAATGCAAAGGTCTTAATGTCTGCTAAACAAAACTATAACACAAAAAGTTCATTTGACAAATCTGTAACTGTGAACACTTTATTCTGTAAATTAACTTGACTGTCATTTCTGGTATACCCTACAAAACATAAATGCATAGGGTTACCCTTTTTTCACTGGCCACTCCCAATAAGTCTTTCTGACCACATCAGCTGTGTCAGCTGAACTCAAATTTATTTTATCTTTAATCCATAAATCTGCATGTTCCTATTGTAAAACAAAACAACCCTTGCAAGTACGGCCTCAAAATGGATAAGTCCAAATCAAAAAACAAGAGGCCAGCAAACTGTGGTATATAAATGCTTCATATTTATATACCATGATTTGCTGACCTCTTGTTTTTTGACTTGTTCCTGTTGTAACCAATTTTTTAAATTCTGTATATTTGCACAATCTACTGCATGAAAATTCTTGCGTCATCTGTGTGAACTACTGTACATTCTGTAGTATTTTTATTTTTCCATAAAATTTTGTTACTGAAATCTAAAACAACATATAACTTTGATGACATTTCTACAACTAGTATGGAGCTGTAACACTTTGAACTGTTAGCTGGTGTAATCTTTGAACCTTTGAATCCTGACAAAACTGCATTTGTGTCCTCTAATAAAGGTCAATTTGTAACTAAAATTGATTTGTCTGTATTAATCAGTACATTATTCAATAATTTTTCTGTAAACAATGAAATATTGTCATTTCTTTCAACCTTAAACAATGACAGATAAATGCACACATTTAGTGCTGGATTGCCACACCCTTTATAGATAAGCTGAAAAGCCTTTTTTATAGAACTAGCAACAGCACTGACAAGCTATGGTATGTGTTTGTTTTTTACTTTGAAATCTGTATATCATTTACTTTATCAGACAGATCAAAATCTACAGTCTCTTATCCCCCCTCAGTGCAATATTTGCACTGGTTTGTGAAAATAAGAAACTAGAATTCATTACATTCTGAACATCGGTATTTGAAATAATGTGAACTCATGACACTGTTTGCATGTTATGTACATTGACTGTGTTGACTCATTGTGACAATTTGAGTTATTGCCAGCTATGCCAGGAGAAGTAGGGCAGTGGATATGTAACATATGCCAGTATAGCTAGCTGGAGTTTTGTAAAATATTATATGTCATTTGTATATCAAACTGATTTGTACAGATGCTTGTGTCAGAAAATGTATTTATAAAGTTGCTTGTGTTAAACATGTACCAACAGTGTGACCTGCTGGACAGAAAAAGAAATACATTTGTATGTCAGACTGTATTATAATGATTAGCAACACAGTAGCAGGGGCACAAACAAATTGTTCCTCAACCAAAAAAATCCAGTATATAACATAAAGTGCAGATGAACAAAACCAATGCAGGTCAGGCATAAACAGTAGCTTTATTAAAAGTATGAGCACTTTCGCTGTATCAAACACACTGCTTCATCAGATAATAAAACAATTAAAACATTGTGTTTAAATACACCCCTATATTTAAACAGCTACCCAATCAAAAATACCTGTAGTTAAAACATTCACACTCGTAAACTATTGTTCCACTGAAATTGCTATACTATATTCTATACAGAGAGCAACTAACCTGCAGCTAAAACATTAACATTGTCAAAGTGCTGATTCCAAAAAAGCCATCATTAACAACAACTAATATTAAAAATACATCAAGGCATGCATAATAAAATACATATATAACAATAACTACATTTTAGTCCCTAATAAAACGCAGTATAAACCAAGTATTTTTCAATGGTCTATATACATGCTTGTATAACCTAAATTTAAAAACAATGTTTATTAATAAACATTGGGCCAGATTCAGGAAGGCTTACACGGAGTTCAAGAGTAGTGTAAGCCTCCGTGTAAGCCTCCTGATTCAGCAACAGCCCAAATCTCCGTGTAAGAGACAGCTAACACGTCTCTTACACGGAGTGGGCGTGGAAATGCTCAATACCTCATTTGCAGCTCCAAGATATGCAAATGAGGTATGTGAGCGATCCACGAAGCCCAAACCAGTCCGTGTAACGGACGTGTTAGCTGCAGAAATGTACTCAGCTGACAACTGAGTACATTTCTGCAAAAAAACGGAGCTATGTCAGCTCCAAATAAAGGGTGCATTTGTTATATTAAGCATGCCAATGGCCAAATATGTGGCCATTGGCATGAAAAAGTGTTGCAAAAAAAAGTTATATAACTTTTTTTTTTTTCACGGGATGTATGTGTTTAACTGTAGCGCACACCCGCGCAAACGGGGTGCGCTACCTAAAACTGAAAACCGAAGCTTATAAGCCCACAATTGTGGGATTTATGTATTACATGAAAGTCAATGGAGGGACTTGCAGAGCAAAAACAATATGGCCTCCGTTTAGTGGTTTTGGGGTCAATGTAACTAA
>NC_056730.1:877829024-877883283 GCF_019279795.1 Protopterus annectens | reverse complement strand
TCTATACAGTTTCGGGTCTACGCATGCATGTGAATAATTCATCTTGTTTCTGATGATTTAGTCCTGTTCATAAAGTCACCTCCTCTGAGGTTTGCTACCAGTCTGTCTACCACTGAAAACATAAATTTATGTGAGGAGTTATGTTGTGCAACATGCTTAGCTAGGGCACTAATATTGTTGGCATTCTTAATGTTACTCAAATGTTCACTAATTCTATCCCTGAGTCTTCTGTCAGTTTTTCCAGTATAGAATGACTGACATTTCAAACAGTAAGCTAAATACACAACATAACAAGTGTTGCAATTATCATATACATTAAATTTAAACTGTTTCCCTGTTTCAGGATGTACAAATAAACTTGTAGTATCAATATAGTTACATGATTTGCAGTGGTTACAGGGAAATGTACCAACTTTACTGTCTGCATCTTTGAAAGGAGCTTATGGTAGTATAACATAACATGTTTTACTAGTTTTATTATCTGATGGAGCAGTGTGTTTGATACTGGGAAAGTGTTCATACTTTTAATAAAGCTACTGTTTATGCCTGACCTGCACTGGTTTTGTTCATCTGCACTTCACCTTTTCCTTCGAGAACTTAAAAATTTGTCCGGAGTTTAAGAGACATGAACTGGGGCCAAACGTTTAGAATTAGAATCAGCAGAGACAGAGACTATGGTGTTTGGAGGCTGAAAAAAAGGGGAAACAAATGGAGTTACAATCAGAAGAGAGATTGCAGTGTTTCAAGGCTTAGGTAAATGAGAAGCATCATCAACATGACAGGGAGATGATGATTCTTCCCCAGGGTCATGGAGGTAATGGGGAAGGGAATAACCAAACCCCAGAAGCACTAAAGGTCAGTAAATTTCTTCCACAGTTTACAGAAGGTGATAATTTTAATAGTTTTATTCATATATTTGAAAGAGTATGTAAACAGTATAATGTTGACCAAGGGGTCTGGAAACTGATCCTAACCCCCATACTCTATGCTAAAGCTGTAACTGCCTTTTCTAAATTGTCTAAAATTGATTGTTTAAACTATGATAAAGTAAAGCAATGTTTACTAGAATGTTTTAAGTTGATACCTGAAGCTTACAGAAAAAAGTTTTGTGAGTATAGACGTAGGGCAGTTGAAAGTGTGTGTGATTATATTGCTGAGTTAAGCACTTATTTTCATAGGTGGGTGAGTGGGTGTCAGGTCACCACTTTTGAAGGACTGTCAGACCTTTTGTTGAGGGATAAAGCCCTTAGCACTTTGCCTGAGGACTTGAGAATCTGTTTGGCAGACTAGGCGTGTAACTCTGCAGATGAGCTGTGAAGGAAAGAGGATCTCTACTTAGCAAGCAGGGCATCACTGCACAAGAAGGGGATACCCAGTGCCGCACATGGATATAAGGGAACCCATGGTGGGCAGCCTAAACCACCCAGACAGATTCCACTAGTAAAAGGGGAAGCCACTAGTTCAGATACATGGCAAGGATCAAGGGTTAAATATTTTAAATGTAACCAGTGGGGCCATGTATCATACAGATGTCCACGGAAGCAAGGTGGGGAACAAAAAGTGGGGGTACCAGCAAGTGGGAATAAGAGTATGCCAGTGGTAAATTGGCTGGAGACAACAGGGGTACCAAACAATTACTAGAGTGTATATCTGATCTTAGTGGCTGGAAAACAGGCCACTGCTAAGAGAGACACAGCCTCTGACATAACCATTGCAAATCCTGCAGTGGTTAAAGAGAAGAAGTACTTGCTTGGGCAGTCTACTCCAGTCAGAGCTTTAAGAGAGACCCCATTCCAAATGCCTTTGACCAGGGTTCACCTTGATTGGGAGAGTGGAAACAGAAGCAAGCCAGTGAGTGTGTTTGGGGATATCCCTGCAGATGTCTTGATAGGGAATGATTTTGAAGATGGGCATGTGGGTTTGGTAGCCTGGGGAATACCCAGACAGATGCCACACCTGAAGCCAGGGTTGGTAAGATGGTTATTTCAGGGAGGGAGCTACCCTGTAGTAGTGAACCTGAAGGTGAGCCATAGCTACTGGTAGGTACTGATGTTCCCTTGGACAGAGTGACTGCAAGGGCAAAGGTGAGTGGCAGTACCAGGCTGACAGTGAGGCACCGCTGTCAGAGGATACCAGGCTTCCTTTGGAAAGGGAGCTGGGAAGAGTCACAAAGAGAGCTAGAGAGAGTTTAGACAGGCTCAGCTCTCATACCCTACATTATGAAGCTTGAGGGAGGTAGCTAGGGAGGTACCCGATTCTCAAGGAAAAGGGGAGTTTGTATACTGAAAAAAAGAGCTACTGTATAGAGAGTGGACCCCTGAGGGAGGTCTAGAGTGTGAGGTAATGCAGCAGTTGGTAGTTCCTAGACTCTACCATCTGGCACTTCTAGCCATAGCCCTTGACATTCCTTTTGCAGGTCATACGGGCATAAAGCATACAAGGAGACATATTATGCAGAACTTTTATTGGCCTGGGATTGCAAGGGATGTAACAGAGTAGTACAGGACCTGTGAGCAGTGCCAAAAAAGTAAGCAAGGCAGAAGACAAGGTCAAAGTGCCTTTGATTCCTTTGCATGTAATTGAGGAGCAATTTCAGAAGGTAGCTATGGATATTGTGGGGCCTCTGAGTACCCCAGGTTCCACAGGGAAGAAGTATATCCTGGCAGAAGTAGATTACTAGATACCCTGAGATGGTGGCTTTGTCCTCCATCAAGGCAGTAAAGGTGGCAAATGCCTTGTTAGAGATTTTCATCAGAGTAGGTTTCCTGAGAGAAATACTGACTGACAGAGGTGCCAATATCATATATTTTACTTGTTTTATTATCTGATGGAGCAGTGTGTTTAATACAGCGAAAGTGCTCATACTTTTAATAAAGCTACTTTTTATGCCTGCATTGGTTTTGTTCATCTGCACCTTGTGTATTGTATCTATTGAAATTAATATTGCAACAGAAGATACTGGAAGAGAAGAGGTTAAGCTCAGCTCCAGCTAACTTTGAAAAGTAGTATGAAATTAAATTACTTAATTTACACCATAAAGATTGTATCTGGCTAGCTAACTAAAGATATCAAAACACGTATGCATCAAAGAGACAAGACCTGGAAACTTTACCATCAAAATAAGCAGCCTGACACCCTTCTTAAATATAAGCAATTCCACAACCTAGCCAAAAAACAAATTATACAAGATAAAAAAGTCTTACTATACCAAACTCCAGTCTAATTATTTCAGGAACCCCAAACAATTCTGGAACTCCATCAACTCTCTTTTCAACCCAGGTACCAAAAATAATCCCTGCCTTGATACTAGTAAATCTGACCTAGAAATAGCTACTCTATTCAACTCCTTCTTTACTAACTCTATAGCAGAACTCACCAAGACATTCCCAAACCACGACTCCTCCTCCCAACCCAAACCCTCTACCCAACCCTCCATCCCTAACACTCCTCCCATATTTCATCTCAAACCCATCTCTACTTCATACATAAAAAAATTCTCTCTAAGCTTAAGCCATGCTCCAATGCCCCTGACAATATCCTCTCACTCTTTCTAAAACTAGCAGCAGATGGTATTGCCACCTCATTAGTATTCTCTTTAATAGAGCCATACAGGAATCATATGTCCTCAAACTGTGGTGTGCAGCCTTTATCCTACCCCTCCACAAAGGAGGCAAGAATAATTAACATTTCTAACTTCCGACCCATAGCTATTCTCTCCCCAATTTCAAAAATTCTTGAGAAATGTATCCACCTCCAGCTCATGCCTTTCCTTACCAATAACCAACTCTTCACCCCTACACAACATGGTTTCTATCCTGGCCATAGCACCACAACTGCTCTTCTCTCTTTCCTTGACATAGTAAACCATGCCCGTGACTCAGGAGAACTTGTATCCACAGTCCTTCTTGACCTCTCCAAGGCTTCTGATACGGTCTCTCCATACCCACCTTCTAAACCACCTCTCTAACGTTAATCTCTTTCTAAACACCCTCACCTGGTTCAACAGCTACCTCTCTGACAGATCTCAGGCTTTGAAATGGAAAACTGTTATCTCAGCCTTCCTTCCTACCCCAACTGGGGTACCCCAGGGATCCATACTCGGCCCAATGCTCTTTAATATATTTATTAATGATTTCCATGCAGCCATTCCTAACACTAAGACTGCACAAGACACAGATGACACAACTCTAGTCTGCTCTGCTTCCAACCTTCCCAACCTCCAAACAAAAACTCAAACTCTCTTCTCAACTACTGAGAACTGGATGCTTCAAAATTACCTCTCTCTGAATGCCAACAAATCTAAAATTCTACTATTCTCTCCCTCAAAATCCCTCCATCTCAACAAAACTGCTTTCAATATTATCAGCCATGCCAACTCCACTATAGAAGTTGTTCCTTTTGCTAAACTTCTTAGGGTTACTATAGATGAGCAGCTAAAATTCGATACTCACATTCAGCTAAATATTAAGAAAATACATCAGAAACTTGGCATGCTGTACATAAACTCCCACTTTCTCTCCCCTACTACAAGACAGACGCTCACCACTACCTACTTACTACCATCTCTATTGTATGGTGCTAACTACTAACCAACCTATCTTCCTCTATTTCTTCCAAACTGGAAATTTGTTACAACAAAATCTCAAAATTCACCACCAAATCCAAATACCCCACCCACCACTGTATTTCCCTCCACCTGCTGAATTGGCTAGAGCTTCCCAACAATCTTGACTACCTATAACTCACTACAGCCCACAAGCTAATTTTTAAACCTACTAAATGCCCAGCTCATCTTACCATCATACATCCCATGCAGAACTCTAAGATCTGCCCACCAAAATCTAATTACTGTATACAAACCAAAAAGTCCTGCTGGTCAGCTTCTCCTATCCTTTTCCTTAGCCAAAAAATGGAATTCTCTACCTCCTTTTCTAAGAATCCCTGAAAACTCTGAACATTTTAAAACCCAGCTCCATTCCTACCTCTCCCAAAACTGGAAATGCAATTGTACTCTACCTACCTAACCCGCTCATTACATTAATGCACTCATTGTACTTAATGTACTTCCCACCTCTATTCTCCCCTTTCCTGGAAATTAATCTTATTTACTGCCATCTTACAAAAGTTAGCTTTTCAACCTCTGTATAACTTAAACTCTGTACTAATGTTTCTCTAATCTGTAAGCATGTAAGTATGTAATGTATATTCATCTATTTTGCCGTTATACTTTGCTTAGTTTTACTATATAATATTAAAATTTGCTTAATTGTACTATTTTTACTGTGTAATATGGAGCTTTTCTCCCCTGCCCTCCACTGAAAATGGGCACTTTGAGCCCAGTGGACTTCCCCGGATATCAAACTGGAAATAAATAAATAATAAATAAATAAATAAATCTTACAGTTCTGATTGCAGCCAGAGACAAATGTCTGTGCCAGAGAATGGTTTGTTAGCTCCTGTAGGAAGAGTAGAAGTGCTTTATGCTTTATGACTTCCAGAAGCTGCAACATATCTATGTGTGTGTATTATTGACACATATGTGCAAGATTCTGGGTCAGTTGCTAGGAAACAGGGTAATATGGGAACCAGAAGTCAGATGACCAGATGCATGTGATGTCATTCTGTAATCCAGGGCAAAAATGATACTTTAATACTAGATGAGACTGAAGTCTCAGAGCACTCTGTTTTTGAAATCTGACATAGAAGGATCTCTCACCTACATCATCTTGCCTTGTTCTAGTAATTGACCAGGGAATAGTAATTCTTTAGATCAGTCAGGAAAATATAGCAAGATTAGTTAAGTATTGTTTTTCTGTAACTGGGTGAACCTGTCCACCTGTGTTATTTTTAATATTTCCTGTGATTGAAACTCTGCTGTTTATTGTAAATATATATTGCACATTTTCACCTTCTTTTATTATTTGTTATTAAATATATTTAAACTTTTCATTGTGGATGGTCCTTTGGAGAATATTTTAACCTTTGCAAGTACTTATATCTATTTGGTAACTCTGTGGCCACACCTAAAAGCCTTACTGCATTGGTCAAGCACTATAATTTATATTAATATTAATTTTACTCAGTATTATTGGATACCCTTGTAAGAGCCTTACAGCTAGGCTTTGGAGTATCTGGTGGCAGTGTAACTACCTTATAGTCTGTGCAGAAGGAAGCATAGCTAGTAAATCTGTGCCAGCCTTTCCCAGGTGTGTGTGTGTGTGTGTGTGTGTGTGTGTGTGTGTGTGTGTGTGTGTGTGTGTGTGTGTGTGCGCGCACACGTGCATGCACAAATCAAATCTCAAGGAGTGTGTGTGTATGTCAGCTGTTTGGAGCAGGGTCACAAAGCACTGGTTTCACAGAGAGGGTGTTGGAGGTATTGTCTTGGACACTTGGCTAAGGACTCAGCTCTACAGCTGTGGAGTCTTAATGGGGACCTGGAGAGAGATAGAGAGAGAAACCCAGATCCCAGACTGAATGTGTTCCCTGTCTGCTCTTAAGGGAAATTGTGCTTGATGTAGAGAGCTGCATCTAGAAATACTGTATCTATTTTTGTTCCAAGTGAACATCCCTCTCCAGTGATGGCTCAGGCTCCTTGATTACTGGCCCAGAGAGGGGACATAACAGACGTCTGTATGTGCAATACTGCAACTTAATTCTATACTTTGAATTGCATGTAAAGTAGAATTTATTACATTCTGAACATTTGTAGTTGAAATTGTGCTACAACTTAATCTGTATCTTGAATTACATGTGCTGTAGCATTTACACTGATGTTTGAGGCTGTGAAAAAGAATTACTGACAGAAGCTGACTCATTCTGCAAATCATGAGATAGTACATCTGTTGCAGTGTGCTTCTGTGATTTAGCCCTTTTGCATCTGTAAAGATATAACATTTTTGAGCCAATATCCTTTAACTTTAAATGAACATTTCTGGAACACAGTTTTAGACTGTTTTACCCAATTTGTAACTTCAAAACAAATACTGATGTTTTAACTGTAGAAGTTTTACTTGACATGTTTATACAAATGGTATGCAAGTGACTTTTACTGATGTATTTAAACTTTTCTGAGCTTTCATAGCTAAAAAGTGCATAGAAACCCTTATATAACTTTATGATTCTGGAAGAAAGAGTCCTGTCATCTGCAGCTTTTTAAACTTTTTTTTCTTTTTGGCTGTGTGACGTCACACTGGAAACTTGAAAGTTTGTGAAGATGTTACTGTTAACTGGATAATGTATTTTTATGTTCTGAAGGAACACTGCTGAAGGTTGTAGATTTTCCTGAAATAGTGCCGGTCTGTTGATGTTCTTTTAGGCTTTTCCTGCAGTAGTGTTTAAACACTGGTACTCTGCAATCTGTTTAATAGCTGCAATTACTGTATGTAAAGGTATGTTATCTGCTCTAGCTATTTTCTGTACGAAGATTGCATCTGAAGTATTAGTGGTGTCTTACCAAAATGTCTACTCTGTAAGCAGTAACTGTAATGCTGTTAGCTGTGGCCTTATTCTGTATAGAGTTTACTGTCTCCAATATGGAAAAGCACTGGTGTGCTGCTAAAAGGTCTGTTATGACTCTTTTACTGTAATTAATGATAGACTGGAGAAAAGTGTCACTGTAAATACAGTTGTCTGTGTTGAAGTTCTGAAGAAGAATTCTGAATGAACACTGGTACCTATAGTCTGACTGCTGATAAGGTTGATTTGAACGAAACACTATTCTTCTGTAGATTGCTCTGTAGAACACATGTAGTCTGACTGCTGATGCAAGGTTGAACTGGAAAACTAAAACCATCATGTTTAAAATAACACGTTTATTAAAAATAAAAATAAATAATTCCAGCTGAGCACTTTCGTTCTACACAAAGAACTTCATCAGAAATGTTATATCACGGTCAATACTAGCATTTATATATAATATTCAATACTCCCTTTTAATCTCATGCCTTTAATTAACACTTTTTATTAGGAAACTGTTAACTGCAAGACTCATAATTCATAATGATTTAATTTTAACACTGGAACCAGGGAACTTCTCTCATTTAAACCTGGAGAACTTGTTGCATTTAATTTTAATTTGCCATTTTAACTCTTTTTACATTCAGATGTTCATCCATGTGTCCCTGTGGATCATTTCTAATACAGTCAATAACCTTAAACCCAAATTTGTGTGTTGGAAAATCTGCCACATGTTTGTATAATGCATTAGTGGACTTGCCCTTTTTAATATCCAAGAGATGTTCGTAAACCCTATCCCTCAATCTTCTTGAGGTTTTTCCCACATAAAACACTGGGCATAGCAAACATTGGCCCAGATAAATCACATTTCATGAAACACAATTAAACTGTCCTTTTGCTTTAAATTCTACTCTATTTATCTTAAATTGGTGTCCCTCCATAGTATACCTACACTGGGGACAGGTGCCACATTTAAAGGTGCTCTCTCTTCCTGTCACTTGCCTGGTAGTTTTTTTTTTCTAGTAAATATTTAAATGATTTATCCTTTTTATAAATGATACTGGGAAAATTACCGTTTTATTCAATAACAGAGGGTTCACCAAAAATATTTTTCAATTATTTTTAACACTTTCAATTATGGCTGAGCTGTCCAGGGTATGAGTGGTAATAAAAGCTGCTTTTAAGATGTTATCTTTCCCCTTAGACTTACATACTTCCCTTACCACTTGTCCACTATCATTTAAAATAGCCTCACATACACCTAAAGATCTTTTCATAACCACTTCAGCCTTAGTTTCCATTAATAAGGCCTCTGGATAACCTCTGGAAGTAAACATCTGAAGTACCTTATCACATTTTAAAATAAATATATCAAAATCTATTATCATTCTCACAAGCCTAACTATCTGGCCCTTAACTACTAACTTCTTTTGATGTTTTGGATGCCAGCTAGAATAATGTAGTTAACTATTAGATAACATTGGCTTGTGATAAACACTAGAGGTGAAGCATCCCTTTTCAAAATCCTTATAAATTAAATCATCTAAAAAGGCAATGGTGTTCCCATGGTAAAAAATAAGAAAATGATAAAGATTCCACTGTACTATTAATATAGGTAAAAAAAACTCTTGTAGTCTGTCAGCTGTATCATTTCACAAAACAAATATATCATCCAAAACGTGTGTATATCGGCTTCAACTGTTTGCATATTCACTGTTAAACAGGGACGTCGGGAGGCATACTCACTGTATGCATTTCAGTACAGTGTTTGCATGGAGGGGGTAGCACAAGGCAGGCGCTAGGATCTAGGAAAAAAAAGTTAAAACAGTGTCTTCTCCTTTAAGGAAGGTCATGTGTGCGTCGTACACACGCTAACGCTGATGTAAGCTTATTTTTCACTTGTGCGCAATTTAAAATAGTTGTTTCATTGAGACAGAAGGTAAGTATGTAAAATGAATGATGGGTGTGTGTATGTGTGTCTGTGTACGCTTATGTTATTTATTCATTTGTAGAGGTTTCATTCATTTCTGTATGAGTCAGAAAGTGTGTGTGTGTGTGTGTGTGTGTGTGTGTGTGTGTGTGTGTGTGTGTGTGTGTGTGTGTGTGTCTGTGTGTGTGTGTGTGTGTGCGTGTGTGTGTGTGTGTGTCTGTGTGTGTGTGTATGTGTGTGTGTGTGTTTATATGTTATTTATTCATTTCTAGAGGTTCTGTTCATTTCTGTATGAGTGAGAAAGTGTGTGTGTGTGTGTGTGTGTGTGTGTGTGTGTGTGTGTGTGTGTGTGTGTGTGTGTGTGTGTGTGTGTGTGTGTGTGTATGTGTGTATATGTATGCATGTAAGCTGAACTAGCCATTCTGTTTAAATGAGAGATAAAGTGCATGTGTGTTAGTTACTGTGTGAGAGAGTAGGTGTGTGTGTGTGTACAATTATATTATTTACTCTGGAGGTTCTATTTGTTTGTGAAAGAGTGAGAAAGTGTGTGTGTGTGTGTGTGTGTGTGTGTGTGTGTGTGTGTGTGTGTGTGTGTGTGTGCATGTGCGTGTGTAATTTGAACTAGCCGTTCTGTGTGAATGAGAGATAAAGTGCATATGTGTGTGTGTGTGTTTAACATACCTCTTAACTGCCCAGATTTAGCCTCATAGTTTTGGTCTGTTTCTCATAAAATTTTTGGGTTTCTGGCAAATCACAGAGGAATGAAGTTAGTATATTCTTTAGAAAGTACATTCTAGTACAAATCCTATTATTCTGGCAACTTTCTTAGTTAAAAAGAGCAATATTTAAAATCTATCCCTTTCATACCTCTCAACTGTCCAGATTTTCACAGAATGTCCAGATTTTTGCATCATATTTTTGTTCCATTTCTCCTACAATTGGTGCTTTTCTTGCAAATTACTGGCTAACCATTGAGGACTGAAGTGTGAAAATAATGGCAGGCATTTGAGTTTCAAACTCCACATGCTTCAGAAAATTCATGCTAATGTAAAACCTGGAATTATATCAACTTTCTAAGCCTGTAAGGGCAATATTTAAAACGTTTTCCTATTTTTAGGTCTTTGTCCCCCCATAACTACTGGCTTTGTCCAGATTTCTTGCTTGAACAGGTTGAGAGGCATGATCCATATTTTGGGCTTTGTCCAGATTTCTTGCACTAAGAGAGTGAGAGATATGCACACCTCTCAACTGTCCAGATTTTTACAGAATTCCCTGATTTTGTCCTGTTCCTCAATATTTGTGGTTTTCTGGCAAATCACTGAAAATTGAAATAAATGTCATACAGCTGAGCTGGACTTCATTTCCTTTAGAAAATGCATGCTAAGACAAATTCTGTTATTCTAGTAATCTTCTAAGTCTGTAAGAGCAATATTTAAAATCTGTCCCTGTTTTAGGTTTTGCCCAGATTTCTTATGCTAACAGGTTGAGAGGTATGACAGTATGGTGTGTAATGCTCTAGTTAAGGGGGAGGGCAGGTTAGTCACTTAACTTGATCAGGCTTGACCCTGTAATTTGGTTACAGGAGACAAAGCATGAATTCTCCGTACCAACTACCGGACTGCTGAAGGAACTGTGAGCTCCATTGAAGACAAGAGCCTGACTACCAGACTGCCAACGGAATTGTGAGTTTGGGTTTCAGTACATTTTCAAGGGACTGAGTTTCATTTCATTTTCATGGAATTGTGAGTTTCAAGGGAAGATAAATTTACTGTTGCTCATGCTAAGTCTGTTTTCAGTGTGCCACTAACTGTTTTGTTTATCAAATGTCCGTCACTGTTTGTGTTGTAGAATTTGAAAGCAGTGTTAGTAGCATAATTGTCTTTGGTGCAGAAGGCTGTGGATTCTACTCCCACACTATTTGGATGGAGTGCTGGTATTGCAGTGCCATTTTGATTGTGGATTATTTGGTGCATTTTAAGGGGGTATAGGGGTTCTACACTCCTGAGTGTGTCCTCCTTTGTATAAGATGCCTAGTAACTATGAACTTCTTGTTGGTTTGTCAGTCATTCCCTATTGCAATATTACCAGCTTACCATTTTTTAATGTAACATAGGCAATTAATTTCTCAAAGGCAGCAGGCCTGAATTTGTAGATGAAACACCTGAAATGCAAAGTTGTTTGCCAGTAGCAACCTTTTCATTAGTTACGTATCTCTTTAATGTACCATTACCTAGACAACTTTTACTTCTGCAAAGATTGTGCTTTTTGAATAATATTGGTGGATTGTAATGACAGAAGTTTTAGTGGCATTTTATGGTTGAAATTTTCTGAAATGGGTAGTTTTATCATTATTGTTTCATTGCTTTCTAGAAGAATGTTCATAAGTACAAATTTAAAACACCATTCTAACAAATTGTGATGTATTGTACAAGGAATATAATTTATAATGAGGGTGAATCAAAGAACACATACATGTGCGCATGGCCCTATAAATATGTGCAAGGAGCCTATGGTTTAAAAACAGTTAAAAGCTAAACTTGATCCTCCGCTGTTAGATGCATTTTCTTTTAATGTGGGTTTCATGCCATTTCAGAGAATGTGAGTTTCAAAGGCAGAGAAGTTTACTGCTCATGCTAAGTCTGCTTTCATTGTGAGCCTGTATTGTTTAGCAAATGGCTATCAGTGTTAGTGATATTTTATTTCAATATCTGTAATCATTGTAGAAGTAAATAAGAAAATGCGTTCCCTACATTTTTATTTAAAATATCTATGATAATTCTTTCCATGGCTTTACATACAAGACCAGTCAGACTTATGGTCTGTGGTTATCCAGGTTCGTAGAAGGCCAAACCTTGTGCTAAGGATTAACTGCTGTAGTCCTCCATTCACTAAAGATGAAGCCAATTAGTAGGCTAATGTTGGACTGTGATTTTAGAGTGCTTGATAGCTCATGTTTCATGCTATCCAAGAGGTATCCCAGGATATTATCAGGGCCCACTGAGATGGCATTCTTTGCCTTGGACAATGCAATGAAGACCTATTTGCTAGTGATAGTCAGAAGAGTTATGGTAGGAGGTGTCTCCTGAGGGGTCTACTTCTAATGACCGAAACGCCGATTCGCCGACAGTGAAATCACCGACGCCAGAAAACCGACAACACACAAACCCGACAACGCGAAACACCGAACACCATAACACCGACACACTACACTACAACACATATCCACTAGCCCTAACCCAAACCCTAACCCTAAGGTCCGACACTACCGCACACTCTCCCTACCTGCACCCTAACCCTAACTCACTTACCCACCCCTAACCCCAAGCTCCGACACTCCGCACACTCTCCCTACCTGCACCCTAACCCTAACTCACTTACACACCCCTAACCCCAAGCTCCGACACTACCGCACACTCTCCCTACCTGCACCCTAACCCTAACTCACTTACACACCCCTAACCCCAAGCTCCGACACTACCGCACACTCACCTATCACACACCCTAACCCTACATCCCTGAGTATTGCACATTTACCTGTCCGCTCCCTACTCCTAAATCCCTCACTATCGCATACTTACCAGGTCGCGCTTACACATTCCCCTTGTCGGTCTTCCGTCTGTCGGGATTCGAGCGTGTCGGCCAACTGCGTTGTCGGTCGTTTGGTGTCGGTGATTTCACTGTCGGCGAATCGGCGTTTCGGTCATTAGAAGTAGACCCCTCCTGAGAGATATTGAGGGGAAAAGGGGGGTAAAACTGGAATTAAATTTATCAGCCAATAGGTTTGCTATATCCTCTGATTCTTTAAGTGGTTCCATTTACAATTTGTTCAGCACACTGTCGTGTTACCTTTGAGGTTATGAACAAAGCTGATGAAGGCCTTGTGGTTATCCTTTGTCTTTGAGGATATTTCTGCCTCAAATTTGGCTTTGATGGGCTTGATAAGATTTCCAAGTTGCTTATTTAGTTTGAGGGGTTTCATACCTTTCTGGGTATTGCACTTCCTAGTTTTGGCCATGTTTTTCCTCCTTTTGTTATACAACTTGTTGATATCGGGATTCCACGAGGGTGGCTTGTTATTTGAGTTGGTTCTCTGCTTATTCCTTATGGGTACAGCTACCTCACTGCAGCTGCTTACATGATGGTATAGGGTTTCTGTAAACAATTTGCATTGTGGTAACAGAGTTCACATCTTTTTGAGGGATGGAAATTTTAGCATGGTATAAGTCATTAGTACAAGGCGTGCTTTGGAATAATTCCTAAATGTTTGAGGGTTAGATGGCATTCACTTGTGACAAGTGTTTGGAAAGGTACATACCAAAAGGGGCATTATAATCACTCAGTGATTGGCCTAATGAGTGTCAAGTAGTGGGGAATAATTATATGCCTGGATCTGGATGATATATCTTTAGATATAAGCTGTACAATGAAAAATGATTTCCCTACAATAGTGAGTATGTTGGGCCCTTTGAAGTCCCACCTTCATGCAAGGGAATGTCTGTTGCAGTCTTTCATTCATCCAGTACAAAACCTGTTTTGAGATTAGTATTGAATAGCCTTTGTAGAGGGTTCGACATATCAGGTTTCAGACTAGCAAGTAGGCAGTCTCCTATGTTATCCAGTCGCAATAGACATTATGTTCTTGGCCTTGGGTACTAACTTCAGAAATTGTTGAGATATTTGAGGGGGTTATAGATGCAGGTATTTGATGTGAGAATATTGGAAGATTGGTGGGATGAAGTTCAATCTGAATTAGTTGGTCAGTGGATTGGCCATATCCTCTGGTCCAAGTATGTGATATAATTTGTTATAAGCTCACTGTAGTGCCAGTCACTGTTTGAGATTTCTAGCACAGTTAAAAAAATACTTTGTGGTTTATCTTTCACCTGGGTTTATATTTTTACCTCATATCAGGCTTTGGTTGATTTGATCACACTCCTGAGTTCCTTGTTTTAGTTTAGCGAGAGTGTTTTTAGCTTTCTGAGTTGCATTTATTTTTACATGCAGTGAGTATTTTTTTCTTTGATTATGCTGCCCATAGGACTTTATTTTTGAATTTGGTGTTGCATTTATTTCTGATGGGGAAATATGTGTCTATGGAACTATTTAAATATGCATAGAGTTTGGCAGTAAGTTATTCTCTACAGTGGAAGCTTAAAACAGTCTTAGTAGAGGGACTCCATCCCCAACTAATGCCCAGTACCCAACATAGTCAGAAACCAGCACTAATCAGATATGTGCACATGAGATCACTTACACTAGCTTACAAGGGGGCTGAGAATGGTGTGGTAATTTTCTTTGACATTTTCCACAATCAAACCTGAGTGTCTTCATTTGTTTTTTCAGCATGTAACAGCATAGGGCTATACATAAAGTGATTGTTTTCATTTTGTGGGAGGGTAGGGAGGCAGCCTGCATTCACAGATATGTTTTTTGTGTTTTCCAGCTGTTGCCTTCTCAGGATATTGGGTGGTATCGTGTCAGCTTTGAACATTAAACTTTGAGCAAAACCTATTTCTTGAATTTCTTTTCTTTCCAGTAATGTTGTTCAGACTATCACTGGATCATAAGACTAGAAAAATCTCCAAACAAGTTCCTTAGAACATGTAACAGTCCCACTGGTTCTGGGGCCTAGGGTAATTTTCTTGCTTTAACCAATTTCCTTTCACCAAAGGCTTGAGATTTACAGAATGTAAGCAGGGTAGTAAGGATGTAAATTTCAACAGCTTTAGTTTTTGTTTGATTGAATCCCATGGGTATACATCTTTATGTCAGTGGCAGTATGACTGTATTCTGTAATAGTCAACTTGCTGTGACCTCATGTGTTCCATATATATATATATATATATATATATATATATATATATATATATATATATATATACACACACACTAACTTGTTTTTTTTTTTCCACTTTGAGCGTTATTCTTCAAAACTACCATAATAATTAGTTTGAATCTTCTCTTTTTTTCCTTATCTTCATGTCAAATCCTTTCCTATGTAAATATGTTTCTAGTAGTATATTGTTTTGTAATCATTGTACTCATGTTCTTGATGTTAATCTCCATTGACAATGTATTACATTTTTATTTTCCTGAACTATTAGTGTAATTGGAGCTTATCTCCCAGGGCCTCTACTGAAAATTGACATGTATCCAGTGGACTAGCCCGGTCAACAAATGTAAAATAAAAATAAATAGAAAAATAAACTGAGCCCAGCTAAAATGTATTTGTTGTTGGGAATGTAAGATTTACCATTCCAAAAGGCTTAGTGTGAGGGTAGGCCATAGGAGTGATCAGCCATTGCCAGGTAACCCA
The DNA here is from genome assembly GCF_019279795.1 of Protopterus annectens. Classification (NCBI taxonomy): domain Eukaryota; kingdom Metazoa; phylum Chordata; order Ceratodontiformes; family Protopteridae; genus Protopterus; species Protopterus annectens. Next base: position 877,867,582 of record NC_056730.1, on the reverse strand, counting down.
TGTGGGTGGAAGGGTGTGAGTGTAGGCCATAGGAGTGAGCTGTGATTGCCAGGTGACCCATGCAGGTGGAAGGGAGGTTACTTTGGGAGAGCTCTATATGTTGTACCTCAGACTACAATACTGCGGAGCACGTGCTGCCTAGAACCGGCCAGTTCTTTAGTCAGCAGCACTGCTGGAGCTCTAATGAGCCACTACAGGGGTTAGGAGCTGCAAGGGGAAGAAGGGTAATCTTGGGAAGGGCAAACTGATCTGTCCTAGTGTAACTGGAAAGGTATTTTGTTTTTTGACTTATGGAAGATGTACCTTTGGAATGAAGTGTTCATGTAGCATGTAAGTAATTACTACCCTGGCATATACTTGCAAGTGATCTGTTCAGAGATCAGCAATATGAAGGGGGCGTGGCTTGGTCAGCAGTATTAATGTGGGTGTGGCTTTCTGAGGGGGCAGCAGTCTGGGAGCTGTGAGTACAAATTTGAAAATCCTGGCTACACCCCTGCTGTTAAATATAAATTTCCTTTCTCACTTAGCCATTACAAAATTTGCAAACAGAGGTGCACACGCTGCTCCCATGGCCACCCCTATGGTTTGTTGGAAATATTGTCTTTCAAAATATAAGAAATTATTCTTTAACACTATTTCCATAAGGGTGACTGTGTTTTTTTTACATTTTCTATAGTCATGCCTTCATAATTAAAAGTTGTTGTTCAAACCATAACAACCCTGTGTTATGGGGAATGACTGAATATAAATTGTTCACATCTATGGTAACCAAAAAGAGTTAGAATGAAAATTTGCTTTGTTCAACAGTTCTAAAAGTGCCAAGAGTCTTTACATATTTGTCCCAGACCTAATAAATGCTTTTGTAGCGTAAGATCGATAAATTTGGCAATAAAAATTTTTGAAACATTTTGCATTAACAATGGGTCTAAAGGGGGGGTGGATATTTTTATGCAATTTGGGTATTCCAAAAATACTTACTATTCTTGATTGATCTTCCATCAACAATTGATTCATCATATTAGAATAGCCTACTTGGTCCATTACCACCAACCCCTCACCCTTATCGGGTTTCATGATCCTTACATTTTCATCTTCGAGTGATTAAAATGGAGGGGTGAATGGTATATATAAATGCTAGTGTTGACTGTGATTTAATAGTTCTGATAAACTTCTTTGTGTAGAACTCAACTGGAATTATTTATTTTTATTTTTAATAAACATGTTATTTTAAACATGGTGGTTTTAGTTTTCCACTTCGATCTGTGTTAAGTTTATCGAGTTTATGAATATTTAGTTGTTATTATTATGCTGATGTAAGATTGCTATGGGGTTTTGGGACTTACTAACTGTTGCCCCCCCCCCCCCATCAATGGTAGGCTCGCCATTGAAAGAATTGATAAGACTGTATTATACTGGAATTAACTGGAAACAACTGAAATGAGACTGGAATGAAAGTCTTTATCTGTTGATTACCCAAACTTGTGCTGAACAGGTGCCAATATCTCCGTATCTCCTTTGTGGACCAAGTGTTTTTGTACTTTCACAATAAAGTCTGCACATGCTGTAGTTTGGTTAATAATGCTTTATTAGATGTCAACAATATCTGAATACTGTCTTCACTAACAGAGCTGATAAACAATAATAGTCTGTAGAAATTCTGGAATACTGTATAACAATAACAATGCTGATAAATATATCCAAAGTTTCTGCATGTATATTCTGATTCTCCTGAATGATATTAACTGAAACAGTCTTTTCCTCCTGAATAATATGGATATTTGACCTGACCTCTGTACTCAAGCTTGAGTGTCTATATTGTAGAGACCCTTTTACATATCAGTCCAAAAGATAACTTACTGAACTCATTGACTGTGTCATGAAATATTGCCTAATAATACCAAAACCCTGTAATGTTTTACATGCCCCTTAGCCTTGGTTTTCAAGCCTTGTCTTGCATGTGCCTCAGAAGACCATTGAAAATATGAAGCAAATGAGTCTTTCAACAACTTATACCTTGTTACCACACACCCTTAGACCGTACCTCCTTTTTTAGTGTGGACTAGGTCTGTCAGACCAGGGGAAATTTTTGAATACCCATCCAATCATCCAGTTCCCATTTGATCATGTATCAGACTGTTTGATTTGCAATGGGAGTCTATTCCAGATGTGGGGGAAGCACTGTGTAATGGACATATCCCTCCACCATATATTATTTATTGCTGATGAAACTGTAGATCCCTGGTTCTGGTATTTGTGTGACTATTTGATTTCTGGAGATACAAGATGACCAGGACCACTGGGTTCTTTATGGTATGGAAGGCAAGGTATTGCTCTTCCTTCAGTAGTCTAAAAGATACTAAATAAACAGACAGTGCTTGCAATCTTTTTTGGTAGGTTAGGGGTTTTAAGCCAGCAATCTTCTAAGTTAGGTACCTCTGAGGTCTTTCTAGTTGTTTGATATGTCAGGTAAGGTACATCCCAAAGGGGACGTTTCATTCACTCACTGGCTTAATCAATGCTGAACATAAGGGAACAATGACCTCTATAGATCTTGACAGTATTCATTTGGCAATTAGGTACACTAAGTAGAAGGACTTTTTGACTACTGTCATTCTGTCATTACATGATGATATAAAGAGAGGGAATTATCAACCCAAGTTCCAAAGTTTTTAACAATATTCTAATTTTGCAGTAGGGTATTTTCTATGTTGTATGTTTTGGGGAGGTGCTGTTTACCAAACATGACAATATTGTACTTTTTAGCATTTAATATGAGCTCATTTTTAGTACATCAGGTATTTATGAGATGACGTTCCTGATAAAGGGTTAGGGCATCCAAGGGGGACTTAATAATGAATCCCAGTTTACAGCTGTCTGCAAACTCAGTTAGTCAGATAGCTCAGTTCATGGTCTGGAGATCAGAAAAGTAAATGCTGAACAAAAATGGTCCCAGTATTGTGCCCTGCAGGAAATCATTGATCACCTTCATACACTCTGAAGAAGCATTTGCTATCTGTACCCCGTGAGTTATGTCTTTTAGCCGATTTGCTATCCATCTTACCACATAGGGCCTTATTTGTAATGCATTAAGTTACTAACTATTCTTGCATGGGAGATGGCATCAAATGCCTTGGCCAAGTGAAGGTATGCCATGTGATCAGCATAACTAATGTAAAATGTTTTGAAGAAGTTAACCAGGTTCATTAGACAGGATCTGCCCTTGACATAGCCAAACAGCTGTGGGTCTAGCCTGATGAGATTTTTAATATCATAGTTTATCAGGTCACTTGTGATATGCTCCATGGCTTTGCAAATAAGACATGTCAAACTGATGGACCTGTACTGCTCAGGGTCAGTGGTGTGGCCACCCTTGTGATTGGCATCACTAGTACTGTGTGCCAATCCTCAGACACAAAGCCACTGATTAAAGTTAGGTTACATAGTTTAAGGTGTAGTTCTTCCAGGGATTGTCCAGTACTGTTTATTAGTCAGGATGCATGGAAAAATTATTTTAAGTCTTGGAGATCACCTTCGGTACATATTCTTTAGTGATGATGGGTGATCAGAGAGATTCAGTGATAAGTGGGTTTTGCATAGTCATCTGTGGTTAAAGAGTGGTTTGCAATTGTCTTCTACTTCAGATACTATCCTAAATTCATAGCATTTTTAAGTTTTTGTTAATTTTCTTATGTTATCCTTGGTAGGAGGGTCTTTTGAGTTGATGTATATTCTTCAGAAGTAGTAGCAATATAAAGTTTGCAATTACTGATAATGTACTAGGAATTTCCAAATTTTTCATAACTTGTACAAAATAAACTAAACAGATCACTATGTACTTCAGGGGTGAATGGGCATCCAAGTATTGACCTACTTATTGGTTAGGAATGCTGTTGCTATGGAAACTTTGGAGTTCATCCATTTCAGCAAGGTCACATTCGGATAGGTTTGACTCAAGCTGAAGTGGGCAGCATTGCCAATAAGAAATCAATCACTAATAATATTTGTATGTTATTCCTTTTTAAAGAATTCCATTTAATTTGTAATGGAGTGTTTCTTTTTTTAAAGTGTTAAATAAATTCACAACTTTGGCAGAATATTCATGAGTACCAAAACATGCAGGGTATTATGGAGAAGGAAACATTGAAATAAAGAAGTACACCTTTTGCATGAACTGCTTGCTTTAATGTCTACTAGAGGCATATTCTGAAAATCATAAGCAAACCACGTTTTGCTTAGAGGGAAATGTGCGTTTGTGGTTGCAACTTCATCTGACATGCAATTTTTAATGTAGTTATCAGTACACCACCAGCTATAAGAAAATCCTGGAGCCTGGATTCACTCCCGTGCTCTTCAGCACATTGGGCAACGAGCGTCCTTCAGCACTCATTTCCATAGCAAGTATGGGTTTTAAAGGATTGGATTGCTAGCCCAAGGTCCAACCCTCCTCAGAGGGTGCAACACTCACTTGTATGCACACACTCACACTTAGGGCCACTTAGAGTGTCCAATCCACCTATGGCATGTTATTGGAATGTGGGAGGAAACCACAGCACCCAGAGGAAATGCACACGAATGTAGGGGGACATCCAGACTACACACAGAAGGCACCCCAGCAAAGAATTGAACTGGAGAACCTCTTGCTGTGAGGCAGCAGCACTAACCACTACACCACTGCACCGTCCACTATAAGGAAATACAAAAATAAAATTCACATATAACACTGCAGGTGACAGCATTTCCTATATATACAAATGCAAGAATTTTCAATAACTCAACATTGTCCATCTTTTCTTCTTTTGCAGCACAGGAGGACAGCATTAAACTGTTGACTCTTTCACAGAAGGATGGCAAAGTTGGTCCCCCCAACCTTGTAACTAATGCTTCCCCCGAAATAAAATAGTAATAAAAATAATAATTTATAAAACTGCAAATTCAGAATGCAAAATATGGTATGCATTACCATTACACTGATGACTAGTTCATTGCAGTATCTAAAATATGTAATCATGCACTGCCATAGTTTAATACAGCTTAATGACTATACATGTAAAACCACAATATATAGATTAATATGCTGGACCATAATTTGGTAATGCTGCATTATTCAGAAATAATTCTGATCTCATTTACAACTGTAACATAAAAACCATTGAGTCTATTACTTTTTTTTTCTTATATATTATATATATATATATATATATATATATATATATATATATATATATATATTTTTTTTTTTTTTTTTTTTGCTTCCTTCTACAGATCCAAATGATTCTGGTGCACCTCAGTTGCAGTTAACACAGTTGAAGTACAGGTCACTATCTCTGCCCATTATGGGTATGCTTCACGGATAAGATTCTTGGCTCCCCCTTCTGTGGGTGGCCCGTGAGCCTCAAGACCTGGTGGATGCTGCAGTGGAAATGGCTGTGGAGAGGCAGTGGTTCTATGTTCCCCCAATACACCATCATCTATGTACCCACCCTCTTGTATCAACTCTACACTTTGTGCATTTGCATAACTGCTCCCCTACTGTGTAACTACCCACACCGGTCTGTCTTATCTGTCATTATATGTTATCAACAACACCCTTATCTCCTCCCAAACTTTCATTGCTTTAATTTCTACCTTTCCTCTTTCACTGTCTTCCCTGATACATATATGTGTGTGTGTGTCTCTCTATATATGTATACACACACACACACACACACACACACACACACACACACACACACACACACACACACACACAGAGCAAACCACTGAAATACATTCTCTTTAAAGTCTGTTTCACTGAAAACAATTCAAAATAATGAACTAAATAAAAACAGAGCAAAACATTAAAATAAGTGTTTTTAAAGGTGGTAAGCCCCCCTCCACTCCCCTTGTGGAGAAACTATGTCCTCCTCTCCCACACTAACTTAAATATACCATCTCAACATCATACAATACCAGAGAAAAGGGGAAACTCCTCCATCTCTGGTATTTAATAACCTTAAAGAAATAAATGTCTTCATCCTATTCTTTTCAAACTACATTCTATTTGAACATTTTAATTCAGACAAAATGCATTGATAAAGAATGTACTTTGACAATATTTTGTGCTTATGTTTTTTGTTTATTTTTTGATAAAAAGGTGGTCTATCCCCACCAAAAAATAAGTTGTCTATCCTCCCCCACCTTCCAGGACACCCCTCTTATCTCATCCTACTTGTGGTTCCTCTGCCTGTTCTCTCCTCTTTTTTCTACTTTCCTTTATCACCCTTTCTATACTTACAAAAGCTATAAACTGAACACCTGCTGCCAAACTTGCTATCAGCTGCTGAGCAGCCATGTTGAGCCCCATTACATAACTTCTTACTGTAAAATCTTGCATTATAAGCACAAATCGGCACTTGCCACCAATTTACAAAAATATGCAAGATTATTTGGGAACTTACGAACATAGCAACAATTACACAAGTAAAAAATATTCACACATTTTTGCATAGTTCATAGGTGATCTTACAGTTCCAGCTCTACACATTTTACGTGCGTGTTTCTTTGCATGTTTCACAGATGTTAAAACTAGTGTCACTTGTTCATACTTTTTGCATTTGCACATAGGCAAAGCAACACATGCACATTTGCCTTGCACATTTATGCAGACCAACACAATGAATATCACCCCAGTTTTTCCTTTGATTACAACCAGTAACAAAACATTACTACTAGCTGCAATAGCTTGAATGTCAGTTATTTTTGCCAAGAGCACTACTTCACATTTAGAAACACCAAAACACTGTTCCTTCCTGCCAAGTGTTTCATGTTATCTGTGTTGGCTTGAACTACTAGAATGGATGCCAGTATCTTAAAAACAACCAGTTTTTGCAATCATCTACAAATGAATCCAGACAGCATTTGAAATGTGAAACTTGGAAATAAAAAACGTTAGAAAATATTAATCCAGTTTGGCCAAAACCACATTTAATTTATGTGTCATACAGTGATGAATGCTTCCTGTTGAAAATATACTGTGACCCAGTCTACAGCCAAAACTCTACCCATATAATCATCTTTGGAAGAACTTTAATATTTTAGAAATATTCTATTGCAACATAAAAAAATTACAGGATTAGATACAGCTAAAGGAAATCCAAGATATAGGGTTTTGTTTTGAGGTTCCTTTCCTGTGTTAGTGCTGAAGATAACAGCATACTATTTTCTTAAAGGGTCTTGTTGTTTACTTATTTATTTATTTGCTATTGCTTCACCATGTAAGTGGACTGGTCTACTGACCCTTTTCAGGCATGACCTGAGCTCAAAGAGCAGAAGATACATCATGGCCTTTCAGCTGTACTTCCATTATTAACATGAATAAAATAGGTAGCATTCCATTTTAGATTGAGGGATCTATCATTAATAAATTCATCAAAAAGCGTGTATATTGGTTCTACTAAAATATAAATGAGTTTTGTTTCTTTAACATTCTTTGCTCATCCTGTGGGCCACCATATGACATTTATTCAAAGTGTATAATATCTTTTAAACAGACTGCTAATATATTTTTTCCTAGAACTCTAATATTATACCTTTATTAACATGGTTAAACGATCAGCTTTCTAAATTGCCTATTGATGCATATGTAGTGTTCTTGTGAGTGTATGTGTGCATTTATTCTGCTATGGACTGGCATCCCATCCAGAACTGGGTCTTGGGCTTGTGCCTATAGTTGGTGGGGATATCCTCTGACTCCTTCATGGCCCTGTATAGGATAAAGCAGGTATCAGACAATGAATGAGTAAACAAATGAGATATAAATATTGCAAAACAGTTCAAGACTATGTCTGCATGTTTCAAAATATAAAGAGTTTGAGGATCCTTAACAGCTTTAAGATATTTGAACACATTTGTGAGTAACTATATGCACACAGATTTTGCAACTTACTGTTCTATATAGAGCTGAAGTAAAAGTATTCTTAAAAGTGTAAGAAATAAGGGAATGTATAAAAATGTTAAGCATTTCTAGTCTATGTTGCTGAACAGTGAGTAAAAAAAGGAAAAAAAAAATAGCCAGTGTTGTTCAAGAAATTAGGGCAGGGAAAAATCGATGTTCCAGTTAGGCTGCTAGGGTAATGAATGAAATGACAGCTGTTGTTGGCAATGCAGTGTACTGTTGTTTAAAAAAGTCCGCAAAATACAAGGATGGCTTCTTTTAAATGACAGCATTCATCTAGGTAAGAATTTATTTATTTATTTATTTATTGTTAGAGAAGAGTTAATTCTCATAGACCATGTGCCATCAGTATCACAAAGAAGCTCTAAAATGTTTTTCCAAAAGCTTTTTAGAAAGTTGAGTCTCACATTTCAAGCACTAATTGTTAAACCATTTCTTCTCCTCTATACCAAAACATTTACAACTTAAACTAATCTACTTCATCATTTTTTACCTAACACTATCTCCTTTCCTTCTGCTGTAGTATTCTTCATAATATTTTTATAGATAATTGTAACTGCATATATATGATAACTGTTCTACAAGTTTTATTATGAATGATTATAATTTTAGCTATGTTTGTAACAGCTATATTTTTGTAACTATGTTTTGGAGCTTTTCTCCCTGGGCCTCTGTGGAAAAGGGCTTTTGCTCAGTCAGACAATACCAGTTAACAAATGTAAAATAAAATAAATAATAAATAAAATCTACCATATGATAGGCACATCAAACACATTTAAAACTAAATCAGCACTATGCCCTAGTAACATAGCCTGTATGGAGCTATATATCTTTAATTATTTTGTCTTTGGATTAGTTAGGTGTTTGCCTTCTTATTTAAACTGTAGATAATTGGAGCCAAAGATGTGATATATATACATATATATATATATATATATATATATATATATATATATGTATATATATATATATATATACACATATATATATATATATATATATATATATATATATATATATATATATATATATATATATATATGGGTCTATATTATAAGATATAAACTTTAGGTACTAAAGCTTGATCTGTAAATATTGAAAAAAAAAACCCCGAACAGCCACTTCCACACAAGGAAAACATTTGCTTGGCTGTATGAAAAAAAAACCTTTAAACAATAATCAAGTGGGAGTCTTCGACTTTCATATGGCCAAGACCATATGATCAAACATTTGAATGTTCGAAAATGTAAAAAAAAAATAAACAGGAAAAAAATAAATAAACAGTGCTAGCAATGGGGGCCATCCCCCTGCACCCCCCCCCACAATTTAATTATACCAAATACAAGATCACACTACATTGCAGTAAAGGGAAATCTTCCTATTCCACACTCTGTGGAGATCCCCATTCATACCGTTTGAACTTTTAAAAGTTCGATCATATGGTCTTGGCCATATGAAAGTGGAGCTTTTAAAAGTTTGACCTTCTGAAGGGGAACTATATATATATACATATATATATATATATATATATATATATATATATATATATATATATATATATGGGACAGGAAAAGTAAAAAATTAGACATGTAAGCCTATGTACATAATATCTTCTGGTACAATAATAGTTAACAGTCAGTGAAAGGAAGAGAAGCATGAGAAAAAAATAAAGCATACAGTGAAGGCTGTTTAAACACCACATCACATACCAGAAGAAGTACCCCTGGTATATGTTCAAGGACAGTAACTGCAGTCCTTGGTAATGTCAAGAATTTAAGTGCGATTTCAGAGGTATAAATGCTAACGCTGAAATTGTTGTATCTTAGAGTATTCCTTTTTTCAGAGTTAGCATATATAAATGGGGAAGGTGGGTAGTGCAGCAGCCATATCGAGGGCATATGGAGGCAAAACGACTTTAAATGTATAACAGTGACTTTTGATGTTTGTTGTTACTTGTGTTAAATTGCCCTGAATTTTCACAGTTTCAGGACTCACATTATTCCGTCCCAAACTTCAAAAAGAGACCCTCAGCCAGTGAAATGGTTATCCATTCTTTACTGAAGTCTTTCCCAAAACTAAAACTAGGAAGAAACATTTTCGACTCTGTTACTATACCCTGGTGGGAAGGGGTGCATTCATGTTCCCATCATAGTGTTAAAGTTTTATTACATTGTTTCCTACAGATGGCATCCTCATAAAAAGGAAAAATGAAATAAAGGTCAAGTTATTTATCATAATGCATATAAGATGAGGCATAATTAATCAAGATCCCAACAAAGTTGGGAAAAGACAATTATCCTGAACAGCATTTGCAGAGTGCCAAAGGGAAGAACCAGTCATGTGATGAGGCAAGAGCATGAGCATTATTACAGTTGATTACTGTAGAAGTCAATCTGGAAGTTGATCTTCAAATTGCAGGCAAAAGAAATTGAGGAAAATGATTTGTACATATGATATTCTGTGGCTAGAGATGTAGTCTGTTATTAAATTAAAAAAACAGAAATGGAAGTACCTTGAAAGTAAAACTGTACACAACAGCAGTAGACAGAAGAAAACCATCCATATATCTAATGACAAGGGAGAAGACAGACAGAGAGAGAGAAAGAGAGACAGAGAGAAGTTTCAGAATAAAATACTCAAATGGCGAAAGGAAGCTACAGTAGAAAGAAGACTTGCTGGAAGTGAATAACAAGTCAATAAAGCCATCAATATGGACTTTATCATGGATGTAAAAGCTGAAGATAGTTGTCAGCATTAAATGAAAGCCCTTCAGCAATATTTAGATATTTGACCGTATTTGCTGAAAACCAGCCAATATCAACACTTACAAAAGTCTGGCAACACTGAAAATGGTGCTTGAGGGAACTGTGCTTGTAATTCATTCTTGTATTAAACAAGAAAATATTAGAAAGGTTGATGAAAGTGTATTTAAAATGTGTAGAACAAAGAATGAAAGAAGTGACGAAGGAGAAGAATGAAAACGAAACAAGTAGTAAGTGACGGGCATGTGGGGTAGCACCCCATTAATAAAATAACAAAATCACCTTGCCCTCTACAAAGCCTTAGTTTGTGTTTTCAGGAGTTTTTTTTAGAATTCCATCTTCACCCAGACCATTAGAGTACATTATTAGAAAATAAAGATCTGTTTTGAAAACCAGCATTTCAAAAAATATGTAGTGGACATAATGAGATGCACATCATTTTAACAGCAGCATTGAATGTACAGCATTGTAAACCTCATTACAAGTTTGCCACCATTTACATAATAACACAAGCAACAATGTTTTTTTTTCGTAAAATAAATTGAGGAAAGCAGCACATACCACTGCTTGATCCTGTACAAGTGAATTCAGCTGCAACGTATTTGTATTATAGCACAAACTAGCAGCTAGCTTGGAAGTATAATGGCAGAAATCTGTTTTATTGAGTTGACAAGGAATTGCTGATAATCAATCATATCAGGAAAATTAGTTATTTTGTGATAAGGGACATTAGCAAGCAGAATTACATAATATCATTTGTAATGTACACAGAATAATGAATTAACATTTATTATACCATGATCCCCCCAAAACATGCACGCTGATTGGCCAGCGTGCCCGTTGTAAATCGAGTTATACTAATGGAAAAAGGTCCGGTCGCCCTACTTTTTTCCATTAGTATAACTTCGATTTAAACACTGTCTCGCTATGTTAAATGGGTTTAACATAGCGAGACAACTTTAAATAAGCAACGGAGATCTCCGTTGCTTATTTTAAAGCTGTCTCGCTATGTTAAACCCATTTAACATAGCGAGACAGTGTTTTAAAAAAAAGCAACGGAGAAAGCAAGATCTCCGTTGCTATTTTTAGTGTTTCGCTATGTTAAATGAGTTTAACATAGCGAGACAGATTTAAAATAAGCAACGGAGATGTCCGTTGCTTATTTTAAAACTGTCTCGCTATGTTAAACTCATTTAACATAGCGAGACACTGAAAAAAAGCAACGGAGATCTTGCTTTCTCCGTTGCTTTTGCTCAACTCTGATGTACTGCGCAGGCACGCGGTACATCAGAACCGCGGATGCCAGACATCTGCGGAAGGGCAGTAAACAGGCATTATACTATGCCATTATTTAAGAAAAGTAATAGTTTCTTTTCTTAAATAATGTCATGGTATAATAGCAATAACCCACTTCTGGGTGTGGGTAATGCTAAATTTACCCACGGTTGGCTTTGTTTGGTCCCTCGGGCTTCGCCCTCGGGACCAAACCACGCCAACCGTGGGTAAATTTCGCATTGCCCACACCCAGGTGTGGGTTATTGCTATATTATCTGTTCATGTAAATGGTACCAGCATTAAGCAGTAACATATAATCCCACAGAATATGATAACACTTGTGAGGATGCCTTATGGAATACTAAAGTATGACAGCAAAATGGCTGTTCTGTAATAATAATGAACAGTACAGCACTTTGAAACAAGTAAACAAAGGTTATTTCGTTAGATACCACAATGGTAAAACAATGTATCCTTGATGAGAACAGTAAAGCTTGTGTATAATTATTCTAGCAAAGTAAAGGGGCAGAGATACAATGACAGTGGAGTAGTATGTTAAGCAATGCAGGAAGAGGCATTACTAACAGGAGACTATTCCTGATAATGCTTATTAGTTTGGACTGAAGAATTCAGGCCTGCAGAGAAAAATAAAAAAGTACTACTTCCAAAGAAAGGCAGAGTTAGAATTTGTGCTGTTAGCAGGTAATTAAGATAGGGGAAGGGTAGAATGTGAAGTGTAATGCTAGTAAATATCACTGCAATTGAACTTCATAAGACTGTTTAGGCAAAATGTGAATTGCTTATCCTATACATTGTACTTGTCTACTCCAAAATAGCTCATTAAAGAGTGGAACCATCTTCTTTTCCTTATCTATCACAGCAGCAACAAGACAACCATGACTACCCACTCACCAGTATTGCTGATAATGACTAGAATACTTTATCTAACTCTTTCAAAACCTCTGTCTCCTATCCCATTAACAACAGTATTATCCTGTCTATACCGTGATCCATCCAAGATGATATTAATGGCTACCTCCCAAGCAGCCTATCCTGTCAATGGCTGGTGTCAACTCATTAGTGGCCTACTACTGATCATTACTCCAGTAATGTCCTAAGACATTTACAACAGTGGGGTTCCCTCACCCCAACCAGTGGATTGATGGTTAGGTTCTGCCCTTTGAACAGCAGCTAGCCATGTATATCAGTGATCTGTGTGGTCTCTGCTAACCTAGTTATAGCAAAATGACTGTCCAAACCCCACATTGTTAGTGCTAATGTAGCACATAATGATTTCATTTAAGATCCACAGCTACTTGCTGTGGCACTGGGTGACTTGTCTGAAATTCAGTATTGGACACCAGTCCCTATCCCTAACCAAGTCCTACACACCCCATGGTGCAACCTGCCTAGGTTCTCTTTGTTGGCCCTCCAGTGCTGCTTAACCTGCTCTGCAGTGGTGACCAAGGCCACTTCTTAAATCTCTCATAATGTTCATGTCCTGTCACAAAATTATTGTGCAATATTTTGTTATGTGCAAGCCATGGAAATGTGTTCATTTCACACATGTATGTGGATATGGATTCTTAAATTTATTTTAAAAAAATGGTATTTAGATTTAGAAAGGCTTACTGTACTGCAGAATCCTTTACTCAGCAGATTTCTAGAGTGTAGCAATCCAGAGTGATTCAAAGCCTAGTATCCTGCTACAGCAGTATGCAGGCACCACCCATAGAGAACAGTCTCCCTGGTGAAGCCACATGCAAAGGCAGCAGTCTAGTCCAGTAGCATGGCTAATGTTAATTAACCTTGTGCTCTCCCCAGAAATGGCATTGAGACCAGAATATTGTGGTAAAGTGATTCAGAGAATCACTCTACCTTGTTACTTTGGCTACAAGGAGGAAAAAGTATGCACCAACTTTTGACAGTGTATGCTTATACGGGGTGTATGGATGCGTGGGGGGTCTCTGTATGTGTGTACGTGCATGTGTGTTGTGTTTGTATGAGTATGCATGGTGTCTGTATATGTGTGGTGTGTGTGTGTGTGTGTGTGTGTGTGTGTGTGTGTGTGTGTGTGTGTGTGTGTGTGTGTGTGTGTGTGTGAGTATGCATGAGTGTCTGTATGTGTGTGTGTGTGTGTGTGTGTGTGTGTGTGTGTGTGTGTGTGTGTGTGTGTGTGTGTGTGTGTGTACGTGTGTGTGAGTGAGAATAGATGGGTATCTGTATATATGTGTCTGCGCATGCATCAGTGTTTGTATGTATGTGTGTTTGAGTATCTGTGCATGTGAGTATCTGTGTCTGTGTGTGCATATGTGTGTGTGTGTGTGTGTGTGTGTGTGTGTGTGTGTGTGTGTGTGTGTGTGTGTGTGTGTGTGTGTGTGTGTGAGTATGCATGGGTGTCTGTATGTATGTGTGTGCATGTATCTGTATTTGTATGTGTGTGTGTGTGTGTGTGTGTGTGTGTGTGTGTGTGTGTGTGTGTGTGTGTGTGTGTGTGTGTGTGTGTGTCTGTGTGTATGCTTGCATGCATTTGCATGTTGGAAGGTACCTGTGCAACAACAACACATGGGCTGGTAGGATACCACTAGAATGGTCAGATTTGATAGTGCAATATTCATTTCAGAGACACTAGAATGAACTGATAATGAGTTATTGATAAGTACAGCCTTACCACGTCCCTGAATCACAGATTTGTGCAGTTGTGTTATTCGGCAGGCTTACATTGCTCAGTTAGAGCTGGTAGTGATAAGGACATCATACAATAACTTCATAATTCCCTACATTATATAGCATAATGTTTTTCATTTCTGAGAAGTAGATGTCTATGTCTGCTAAACGAATAGAGGTATACAATGGTAGTGATGTTATCACCATCTCCAAACAGAAAATCATGTGGCATTTCTTTGTGTTTTGAGTTTTCATGTCCACCTAAATGCACCAAAACTTAACTTTTTTATTTTTGTTTTAGCATCCCCCACTTTTTTTTTTACATTTACTACTTGTGACATAGATATGTTGATCTTTACTGTCTGTGCTTGGCTGGCTACTTGTGCACATATAGTACAGTACAGTAAACTCCAGTCACGTAATGTATATGAGGACCAGATAGACAAATGTATATATTTTTTTACTTGCAATTGTAATGCTACCATGATAGAGCATTCAGTTTATATGCTATATCAAAAAAGAAGAGAGAGCATAGAGACATCACTCACTCAGCATGGTTTCCAGACCAGGACAAAGCACCACTACTGCACTCCTCTCCTTCCTAGATACAGTCAACTGGGCACAGGATTCTGGCAAAATAATCGCTTCTCTTTTCCCAGACCTCTCCAAAGATTTTGATACCATTTCCCACACTATCCTCCTCTCCAAACTATCCACCCTCCACATTTCCTCACCTACCCTGCAATGGTTCAATAGCTATCTCTCCAATAGGCAGCAATCGACCAAGTGGCAACAATCTTACTCTCCCTTCCTCAATACTTCCACAGGGGCACCCCAAGGCTCCATACTTGGTCCTCTCTTATTTAGTATCTTTAGTAACAACTTTCACTCCACTGTCCCACAGTGCTCAGTAATCCAGTATGCTAATGACTCTACAATAATATGCCCTGGAAATTCCAGCTCTGAACTCCAGTAAATCACTCAGAATGCCCTCTCCTCTACTGAATCTTGGATGGTTAACAATCATCTTGCCCTAAATCCCCAAAAAACTAAACTAGTACTTTTTACCCCTAAGAAAACCACTAACCTAGATAAAAAAAAATTCACTATACAAGCCCAAGACAATACCACTAAAGAAGTTTCCCTACATACTAAACTAGTAGGCATTATTATAGATGAAAACCTTAACTTTGGCCTACACTTAAACAATAACATCATAAAAAACACTCCGAAAGATTGGTATGCTCTTCATTCACCAACACTTTCTTAGTCTGTCTACTAGACAAACCCTTGTAACCACCTTTTTATTACACTCTCCCCTTTATCACATCCCCTTCTCACTAATATCCAAAATTCTGCAAAATCCAAACTTGAAATGTGTTACAACAGAATAGCCAAATTTGCTATCAAGGCCAAATTCTCATCCCACCACAGTAACTCACTGAAACAATTAGGCTGGCTGGAACTCTCCCACCATCTCTCATTCACCCAACTAACTACAGAGCAAAAAATAATTTACAGACCCACGGACTGTCCTGCTCTCTTGACACTACTCACCCAATACCAACCCAGCTGGCAACTAAGATCTGAAAATCATCTATGTCTAAAAGTAGAAAAGCCCACCTTACCTGCTGGTTATCACTTCTATTCTTTCACAGTCACCAAGCAATGGAACTCACTTCCACCTTCTATAAGAAACACAGGCAGCACCACCACCTTCAAACAAATACTGAAAAATCATCTCAACTCTTCCTGACTATGTACCTGCTCTATAACCTAACCTCCTCCTTCTCCTTATATGATAACTTAAGTCCTATGCTTTTTGCTACTGCTGACTGATGATATTTTCGCCATAATTATTATTTTTAGCACTTGTTGATACTGGTACAATAATGCTGATTAATATAGCTATGTGTATACCTCTCTGATTGAACTCATCTGGCAACCGACAAAATTCCTGCTTTTATGTATATATTCTGTTTATATTACTGTAATCACTATCTGTAACACTGTACCTACTTTTGTACCAATTTATGTTTAATATTTTCTGTATCTATGTTCTTGTCGGAGCTTTTCTCCCTGGACCTCCACTGAAATTGGGCTCTTTTCAGCTCAGTGGACTTTCCCGGTAAACAAATGCAATAAATTAAATAAATAAATAAATAAAAATCTCTCACATATTAATTACTCATTTATCTATCAAGACAAGTCTGCTGAGTAATTCGTAGCTGCTGCACCTTTAGGCAGATGACATTTTATATACAACAATGACCTAATAATGATCTACCATCAGTGAGGATTCTAAAGAGAAAGCCTTAGTATGGAATGTAGTACAGCCATTATATTATATAATGTCATCTACAGCACTCACAGACAGTGAATGTATGTAAATACAATTTTATCTCTTTGAACTCTGGGTTCTACAACTAAGCAGTCAGCAGGACTGTATGGGCTTGGTAGTATATGCTATTAATGGAATATAGGTGGCGAAATATTTCTGTAACAGCTGGCACCCACAATGCACACAGTCTAGTAGTATGGTATAGATGAGAGGGACATGACTAAAATATAATGACATTTGTCACACAGAGCAATGCATCATTGCAGATATAGCACTGCTCTCATTAAAACAATGTATAAAATAAAGCCCCCCCCCCCACACACACACACAAATACATACCGGATTCCCAAGGTAAAAACACCATTTAGTCCCTGTCCTGTAACTATCAGCTTCATATAAATATAATGGTTTGTATACATTCTAGTTCAACTTCAGTTCTTTTTATGCAGTTTTGACACTGTACAGTATACCCTTCCATAGGATCACAGGATCATAGGAGATTACTAGCCTATCAACCTGGAGGTCATTTTAAGCCTAGCTGTTTCAACCCAATGTAATATTGCAGAGGTACTAGTCAATATGCAAGACTGCATTTAGTGATGACTGCCCATGTCCAGGAGGGTTGTGGGCACTATTCCTGGTAAGAATTTACAGTGCCCCATCCCATCCCCACATTGGCTATAGCAGTATAGATTACCCAGCAGCCCATGACTACAATATGTAGTAATCTTCAATAGAATTGCATGTTCACAAAACATGTCATTCTGCACTGCTGTAAAGTTTGTGGTCATTACCTGCACTGCTGCTATGTACAGTGATTAATCCCTGTAGCTTCAGTAAATAAGTTGTTTGGCTTGTGGTATATGATAGAACACTGCACAAATCATTCCTCATCATATTCTGCATAATGGCATTATGGTAGTGGGAAACAGCTAAATAGTGCAGTGGATTAAAGCTATGAGTTGTTAATGAGCTGCTACCTGTAGTCCAAGTTTGATTCTGTCAGCCTCCATATGAATATTGTCTGACTGAGCAAATCACAGTGTTCTAGGGCAATTGAGAAACTGGGATAGGCTCTTCAATGTTCTCTTGGACTTCATTTTTTATTTATTTATTTTATTTATTTTACATTTGTTGACCGGGCTAGTCCAACTGGAATCATGTCCATTTTCAGTAGAGGCCCGGGGAGTTAAGCTCCAAAGCTAGGACAATGCAATTAACACAACATCTTAGGATACATGAGATAGATAAAAGCTATTTACAGTATGTATAACAGGTTATCACTGTAAAATGTACAGCACAGAATACAGGCATAATAAAGGATGCAAGTACAATCTATAGTTTACAATGCAGAAATACAGGCATAATAAAGGAAAGCAAATACAATCAAGGTATTCAAGAGATAATTAGTAACATAGTTTAATAAGGAAGGAGTTGCTTTTAATGCGTTAATGGGTTTAGAAGATCAGAGTATGTAAAGACAGTTAGACTAGTCAGGTTTAGAGCATGGGCATAACCAATGAGTTTTGAGGAATACTTTCAATTTGTTTTTGAAATAGAGTAGTGAAGGAAGTGTGGAGAATTCATTTGGAAGGAGGTTCCAGGCTTTTCCAACTATATTAGAAAAAAGGGAGTCACCAGCTTTATTGTTTGTTTTAGTTGTATGTACTAGAAGTTTCTGAGAAGACCTTAAGGATTCCAGGTTTTTACAGGGAGTGATTAGTGTGGAAAGAATAGGTGTTTTGGATGGTTTGTAAAGAGTGTTGCGGGCTATAGTTAGCTGATGAAATTTAATTAGATTTTGTAGTTCAAACCATCCTAGCTGCTTTAAATTAAGGAGTGATGAGTTCTAAATGGGTTGCCTGTTGCAAATCTGGCAATATTATTGTAGGACATTTCCAATTTGTTAAGATTATTTTTTGATAGGTTAGTAAAAATAGGTGAGGCATAGAGAAGAGAAGAGATAAGATGAGCGTGTGCTATTGTGGTTCGAGCTGAAGGTAGGAGAAAGGATTTTATCCTATAGAGAGAGCCTAGCTTTTTGTTGACAGTTTTTATGGTATTGTTAATATGGATATCAAAGTTCAGATTATTGTCAATGGTGACTCCTAATAGTTTGGTGGTTGGTTCAGGGGATATAATGGTTTTATTGGTAGAGTTAACTGAGAAATCTAATGGGGGGGATTTCTTAGTAGGAGAGAAAAGAAGGAGTTTAGTCTTTTTGGAATTTAGGAGAAGGCATCTATGTGTGAACCATTTCTCAACTGTGTTAAATACAGGTTGAGTAAGATAGAGAAGTTCAGAGGAGGAGGGGGCTGAGCATATCAGTGTAGAGTCATCCGCATATTGTATGCATGTAGCTTGGGGGATGGCAAGGTGGAGGTCATTGATGAATATGGAAAAAAATAGAGGTCCAAGGATGGACCCTTGTGGGACTCCGAGGTTGACAGGCAGGTGAGTAGAGAGAGACTTGTGCCATAGTACAGCCTGTTGTCTTTTATCCAGGTAAGACTGGAACCATTTTATGGAAGATGTATCTAGTGACAAGGATTTCAGTATAGTGATGATAATTTGGTGATTTACCATGTCAAAAGCTTTAGACAGGTCAATGAA
The DNA here is from genome assembly GCF_019279795.1 of Protopterus annectens. Lineage (NCBI taxonomy): Eukaryota > Metazoa > Chordata > Ceratodontiformes > Protopteridae > Protopterus > Protopterus annectens. The sequence continues at coordinate 877,847,991 of NC_056730.1, read as the reverse complement.
TAGGGATGAAGAGAGTTTGTTAAGGTTGCGGTTGTTGTTGATACAGTCTGTGAAGGAAAGAAGGGCAGTAGTAGTGCTATGTGAAAGTCTAACACCATGTTGACAGTTGGCTAGTAGGTTATTTTGTATTAGATGGTCAAGCAATTGTTTGTGGATACATTTTTCCATGATCTTTACTAGAGGTGAGAGGAGGGCAATGGGGCGGTAATTGGAGAGTTCAGTGGATTGTCCTCCTTTGTGGAGGGGGGATAATATAGGACATTTTCCATAAACTGGGGATATAACTTTCAGTAATAGTTCTGTTGATCGGGATAGAAATGGGATAGGCAATAGCTTTGGCAGATTGTTGTAGGAATTCAGCAGGTAGTTGGTCTGCTGAGGGGGAGCATGGTTTCAGTTTCTGTAGAAGGGTTAGAATATATGATGTTGGAGTGGGTTGAAAATGAAAAGTAGGGGGTGAGGTTGATTCTTTCGAAGGTAGAGTGAAGTTGTTAGGTGATAGTTGACTAGCTAATGGTTGTATAGCATCAGTAAAAAAGGTGTTAAAACTATATTTATTGGTATTTTGTGTTCAGTGTTTTGAGGGTTTGGAGTAGTGGATTGCCCTGGGTGGAGTAGTTGGTTGATACTAGACCAAAATTTCTGTGGCTTGTTTTGACTGGCTTGTTGGGGTTGGAGGTAGTAGTTTTTTTTTGTCAGATATGATAGCTTTCTTACTTTCATTTCGTAGTTGTCTAAATGTCTGTTGGTCTATAGGGTTTTTTTGTTTTCCTCCATTTTGCCCAATGTTTGTTTCTAACATTGATTTTATGTTTGGTTTCCTTGGAAAGCCAGGGAGCATGTTTGGTTTTGGTTCTAACTAGTCTGGTTGGGGCATGGTGGTTGAGGATAGCAAGGAAGTTAGAGTTAAAGTAACTAACGGCTTCATCTAAAGGTAGGTATTGTAGGGGTGACCAGTTGCATGCTCTTAGTTCCATCTGGAAAAGTTCAGGATTAAAGTACTTTTTAGACCTGATGTTTTTAATGGATGTTGGGGAGGGAAAGTTGATTTTATGTCTGATGATATAGGTAAGAGAGTGGTCACTTAAATCAACAGGCAGAGTTCCTGAGTCATAGATGTGAGGATGATGATTAATGAGGATCCAGTCTAGTAAGCTTGATTTCTTGTTAGATTTATTTATTCTGGTAGGGGAGGTAATGGTTTGGGAAAACCCATAAAGGTTAATATGGTTTGAGGGGAGGTTACTGCATAAGCAGGTCCAGTCAATATTTGTGTTACCTAGGATTATGGTTTCTTGAGGCAGGTTTTGGGAAAGCCAGCAAAGTATATTTTCCATGGTTGCTATGTTATTACCAGGAGGTAGATATATACAGATGACATAGATGGATTTGGAATTGTTAAGAAGAAGTTTGATGATAAGAATTTCTGCACTGGAGTCTATAGGTGGTTTGCTGTTATGAGTGGTTAATTGTAAGCTAGGTTTATATAGGATAGCGACCCCTCCACCTTTCTTGGATGGTTGGTCTAGTCTCAGGATATTATATCCAGGTGGGATGATTTCATTATGGCTAGTAACTACCTATGAACCCACAATCCCTTGCTATATTAATGATCTTTTGAAAGAATCCTCAAGTTATGTGCTTCTGAGCTTTAAAACTGTCAGTCATGCTTTGCATCATTTAATTTAATGCATCAAGATGATTTAACAATGGCAACTATGTTTACTACATAGAATGGATTCCGAGATGTCCCTTAGTGCTAGACAAAGGGGAGGGGACTTTGTAGGACTGCACATATAAGAAAGTTGGAAGGGGAAATATTAGAATAATACAGAGAAATACCCAAAGACAGAACAAGCATACATGTTTAATACAGTATTCAAACAGAAATGGCTCTGGTAGAAGGGAAGATGGGCTTCAAACATACATGAAAAAAAGAAAGTGACATCTTGATGTAGATATTTTAGTTTATCATACAGAGCAAGGGTAAAAGACATAGTCACAAAAATTAAAATATGGCTCAAGGAAGAAAATGTATGCAATAGCTTAGTCATTCAGTAATCTTAAATATCTGTTTGTATACTCTGCTTATTTAATCTCGTTTATCATAAAGGTAGCCTACAGTTTTGCTGTGCCCACATACAATGGGCCGGATTCACGATGGCTTGCATGGAGTCTAAGATTAGAGTACGACTCCATGCAGCCATCATGTCCGATGAGCGATCCAGGAACAGCCTGTAGGGGCGTGCAAGAGAGCTCCTAAAATGGCTCTTACACGGACAGGGCCGGGACATGCTAATTACCTCAATTGCAGCCGAAAGGCATGCAAATGAGGTAGATTTGCGATTCAGGAAACCCGGACCTGTCCGAGTAAGAGTAGTGTTATCTGCAGAAATATACAACTGAGTACCATTCTGCAAATAGCAAAACGGAGCCGTGGCAGCTCCAAATAAAGGTTGCATCCAGTAGAGGAAGCATGCCAATGGCCAAATATACTGCCATTGGCAATGTTTCCCGATGCAAAATGAAAAAAATGATTTTTTTTTTTTGTCCGATTTTCCATGTTTAAGCATAGCGCAGCTTCGCACAAATGGGCTGCGCTCCAAAAAAAACAGAAAATAAAAATTAAAACCCACAAATGTGGATTTTATGGGTATTTGTAATGTACAATGCAAGGCAATGGCAGGCTGAAGACAACATGGCTACTGAGTAGGGATTGCTAAGGGGGGAACCCAGTCTAAGAGATGTAACCAAGCATTAGTAGGCAATCCTATGCAAATGAGGGTAAGGATAGTGAATCCCAAGTCTACATAGCAAATGAGCACAGTCAGTAGAGTGTAAGACTAGGATAAGGGGACTAACACAGTAGGATATAGGTGACATCAGGAGGGGGTATGTATGAAAGAAGATAAGCTCATTGGAGCAGAGTGGCATGTGCTAGCTGTCAGTTACTCATCACTGGAAGAGGTGTGTCATCAGGTATCCTAGCTAAAGTCAACAGTGGGTATCACTAAATTTTCTTGTAAAAATGCTTGCAAAGTGTATGCGCGTGTGTGTGTGTGTGCCTGTAAACCTGAGTAAGACAGTGTGCGTGTGTGTAAGCGTGAGTGCACGCATTTAACTGGAATAAGCATGTATAAGGCAGTTTATAGTATTGTGAGCGCGTTTGCACTGGTGTGCGCACGTTTAAGCAGGAATTAGCTAGTGTAACTCCGTCTAAGCCTGTGTGCGTGCATGTTATAACGTGTATGCGCATCTGCGCTAGTGTGTGTGGCGCTGCCCCCTGAGGAAATGGAAAGAGAAAAGGAAGCACAACAAACAGTAGGAAGTTAACCAGGGAGAGTCAGCAGAGCTAGCAGGTGGAAATAATCAGAATCACGCAATTACACAGGCAGTAAACCAGCCCAGCCCAGCCCAGCACTTAAAATTCTGCAAACAACTTTTCACCATGTATTGCTCAGAGACACTGCAGCACTGCAGTAAGCTAAGAGAAGTGAATACTGAAAAGGCTTAACTGAGACAAAGAAATGCTAGGGGCTGCCATTGCTGTCATAAACCGACATATGCAACATGCTGAGGGTGGTGACAATGGGAATGTTACCAACCAACCCCCAGTGAGGAGACGGAGAAGAGTGTACAGGCCCAGGGTAACCTACCAGGGGCTACATGAGCTGGAGATAGTGGAGCGCTATAGAGTGGACAGAGACCTCATGCAGCAAATTGTTGAGCTGTGCAGGCCACGCCTCACACACAGAACCAACAGAGGGGAACCCATTCCAGTGGAGACCAAGGTATGTGTTGGCCTACGAATACTAGCAACAGGTACCTTCCAGAGACCAACTGGTGATATGATGGGGATATCACAGACATCAGCATCCAGGGTACTGCACCAGTTTCTGGATGCCATGTCAGCACATGTCGATGATCATGTACATTTCCCCAATTCCCATGAGGTATTGGCCAGCAATATGCGTCTCGTCCAGCAAATAGTGGAATACCCTGAGGTAGTGGGTGCAATAGACTGCATGCACATATGCATCAAAGCACCAGCCGGTGAGCGGGGTAGGGTCTACTTCAACCGCAAGGGCTTCCCCTCCATCAACTGCCAGGTCATGTGTGATGCCCAGGGCATAATACTGAATGTGTGTGCTGGCTGCCCTGGAAGCTACCATGATTCTCATATCTGGCATCTGACGCAGCTATGCCAGACATTTGCCAATGGAGACATCCCACATGGTCACCTAGTGGGGGTGCTGGCTATGCACTGGAGCTGTGGCTGATGACACCCATCAGAAACGCACACACACCCGAACAGGAATGCCATAATGAGGCACACGCACAAACACGAAATGTAATTGAGCATGTGTTTGGGCTTCTCAAGTCACGGTTACAGTGCCTGGACACATCTGGTGGAGCCTTGCAGTACACACCAACTACATGTACCCAAATTTTCATGGTATGTGCTATGCTACATAATATGATCCTGCAAAAACAGCTGCAGCAGGACCAGCATAGGCCTGAGCCAAACAGCCCCCCACCATTGCCAAGGTCATCACAGGCAGAGCGGGACTCGGAGGAGGAACAACCTGAGCCTGCCCCAGTAGGCAGAAGGAGACATGCCCAGTATGCTTTGGCCTTGGCAAACAGGCAACGCATAGCACATACACTGGCTCAGTAGGAACCCTGGAAATTATACCTCTCTCTGACCCGCACATATAGTAAAAGGGATGCCTAAGTTGACACTACCTGCTTCAAACATGTACAGGGAGTGTAGTATGTGCATCCGACATAGGCAGCCCTGCAGCACCACCTGAGGCATGATTGCCATGTGTCAAGCAATTTAAGGTAGTGCTAAACAGCATTTACCACCATGTAGTATATGCAAACAGAATACACACACCAACTAGTACAACTGTGGTCAGTGTTGAGTAATATTGGGCAATGTCCAGCAAAGTTGGTGAATATACAGCAATGTCGGACAAGCCTGGTCTAAGTAGGGCATAGCATAACAAAAGCCAATATGCTCATATTTGCTTAACTGGCCCTTAAACAGTCTGGTCTGCTCAGTATGGAAATATAAAGCAGTGATGGGCCTTGAACCCAGGATACTGTGCACCATAGTTAAAGTACTGAACCACTAAACCATGACAGCATTGCACTGTTCAGCCAGTATGAAGGGATGTTGATAAGTCTATGCAAAGTATCTCATGGAAACCCTGCAGGCACAGCATAATCCCTGTTGAGTTATGACACAAAGTTGAGTCCTGCAGTAAGAACAGAACTTGACTTCCAACACACACAGTATAAATGTTAATATTGGTCATGTTCACACACATCCAGAAATGTAGTCGACTTCAGATCACAACATACTGAAAGGTCACACTGGGCATGCTCACACACTTGAATAAATGAGACATATGTCAGGCAACAAAACATGGAAAGCCTGAACTGGGCATGCTCACACACTTAGGCCATGTCTGACTACAGCAGTGGGCCACACATATCTGGCAGTTGCATGTGTTAACCCAGGAACCTCTCACTATCCAGCAATCTGCCCTGTACACACAGTTACATGACAACAGACACTTATATAATATAGTGGATCCCTGTCATGATCAAACATGTTCCACAGATACCTAAGTTGTTCATAGAAACTGGGCAAGCAAAGACAATAAAGACCTGCAAACAGTATCAGCAATAAATATTGTGCATCCCGAGCAGAAGCATAGGTTCAGAGGTCAATAGTAGGCTATCTGCCCTAGGGTATGTACAAGCCTAGCCAGAGTGTGCTTGGCTTTTGCAGCCCTGTCAGAGTACTACACTGTGCCAGTGAATAGTAGGTCACACAAGATAGCCCATGTACGTTTAGGCTAGTGTGCCTCTGTGTAGCAGGGACACAGAAGATATCCCATGGGTAAACATACAATCACCCATACAGCCATCAAGATGTCCCCTGTAGGTGGTTAGTGGTTGGCCCTGCCTATGTGAAACTGTGATCACAATCTGGAGTGAGTGGAGGTCCTGGGATAAGAATCTGTCCCTCCAGCATGTCCTATTAACATCTGTGCTGAGGTATATGTCCCTGGAGTGTGTAGCTACAAGGGAGTTGGATATCCTGAGGTGGATGGAGCATGTCCATTAATTCCGGATGGGGTATTACTACAAACAACAGGCACACATCATATCCGAGTGGGTGGTAAGTGACTGAGTAGAGCTGGAGTTACTGCATCTGAACTGTGCAGGTCATCTGTGTGAGTCCCTACATCTGCTTGGTGCGGAACTTATAGGTTCATAGGTTCATAGGCAGATACTAGGCTATCTGCCCTAGGGCATTTATAAGCCTAGCCAGAGTGTATTTGGTGTCTGTCTCCCTATTAGATTAGTCTACTGTGCCTCTGTAAATTAGGTCACAGAAGGTATCCTTTAAGATTAGTTTGCTGTGCCTCTGTCTAGCAGGGACACAGAAGAGATCCCAGGGGTGAATTTGCGATTTCCCATCCATGTGTCCAGATTTCGCTTGAAGAGGGTCAGTGAGGGGCTATGTCTTTATGAACTGGGATTCTATTCCAGGGAGGGGAGCCTCTGGGAAATGAATCTGTCCCTCCAACATGTCCTTTTTATTCTTGTGCTGAGGTTTAAGTCCCTGGAGCGTGTATCCCTAAGGGACTTGGATTTCTCAGGTGGAGCATGTCCATTAATTCTGGCTTTGACATGGCTTTGTATGTCAGGCATAGATTGTCTCTGAGTAGACGGTAAGCAACTGAGTAGAGCTGGAGTTTCCTTAGTTGAGCTGCATATGACATCTGTTTGTAGCCCATGATCCTCTTGGAGAGGTACTTTTGGGTCTCTCCAGGTGCTGCAGGTGTTGGGTAAGGTACATCCCAAAAGGGCCATTGTATTCAAGTATGGGGCTGATGACTGACGAGTAGAGGGGCACAATGACCTCTCGGTGTAGATGCGAACCCTTTCGTGATAAGGTGGCATATATAGAAGGTCTTTGTAACCACTTTGGCAATGTGATTATCAAAGGAGAGATTACTATCTACATTGGTCCCCAAATCTCAAATTACTACTTCTGTACTTAATGGATTACCACCTATGTGGTAATTTGTGTGCACCTTGTTTTTCACAAAGGGGATGACTATGCACTTTTTAGCATGTAGCTCGAGCTTGTGGCTCTGGCACCAAACATCCATCTCTGTGAGACCCTTCTGGAGGATGCTTGTGTCAGCTGGAGAGTCAATTATGGCCCCCAGTTTGCAGTCATCTGCGAACCTTGTCAGCCATAATCCCCCTGTGTTAGCCTGAACCTCAGAGAAGTATATACCGAACCAGAGAGGTCCCAGAACTGAGCCCTGTGGGATGCCACTTGTAACTGGTTAGTATTCAGACATGGCACCTGCAATTCTGACCATGTGGGTTCTATCCCTGAGCCAGTTTGCAACCCATCTTGTGATATAGGGGTTGATATTTAAGCTAGCTGTTAAGCTTATGTATGATTTCTGAGTGGGGTATTGTGTTGAACGTTTCTGCGAGGTCCAGGTAGGCTGTGTGGACTACCTTGCCCTCATCCATAGCTTTGGTAACTGTTTCAAAGAAATCAATTAGGTTTAAGAGGCAAGATCTGCCCTTAACAAAGCCGAATTGGGTAGGGTCCAGTGTCTGGAGGCTCCCAATGTCTTTGTTTATGAGTTCCATGATAATACGCTCCATAGCTGTACAGACCAAACTAGTCAGGCTTATGGGGTGATAGTTCCCAGGGTCTGTTGTGGCACCACCTTTGTGGAGTGGAACCACTGTAGCTGTACACCATTATTTGGGTACATATCCTGTAGTAAGGCTAAGTTTGAACAGTGACTTAATGTGAGGGTTCAGTTCTTCTTGGAGCTTGTGTAAGACACAGCCTGGGACACCGTCTGGTCCCATAGCTGCTGTGTTTTTTGCTTTGGTGAGGGCAGCCTTCACCTGTGCATCTGTGATGTCAGGGAGGTTACATTCAGTTGGGATAGGCATTTGTTCCTTTGTGGGTGAAGGGGGGGAGAGGTTTGTGCTGAATCTGTCTGCCAAGATGTTGGCTGTCTGTAGTTTTGGTATATTTTGTACCGTTATGCAACAATTCAGAGCATATCTGGGAGTTTCCACCCATATTATGGACATAACTAAAGAAGGACTTGTGATTATCTTTAGTGTCTAGGGCAATTTCCCTTTGGAAACTGGCCTTTGATGATTTTTATGAGGTATCAAAGTTTCTTGCTAATACTGATCAGAGATGCCTTCCATTTTTGGGATTTTGCTCTGTCAAGTAGTAGCTTCCTCCTTCTGTTGTATAGCTTATTTATGGTTGGGCTCCACCAAACAGGTCTCCTGTTTTTGGAGGAGTGAGTCTTCATTTTATTTGGGATAGCACGATCCATGCATTCCTGCAGGTGCTCATAGAATGCATTTGTAAAGGATTCTGTGGATTGGCCTGCATTATCCTCTGGCCTGTGGGCTTTGAAGGATTCCACCTCAGTCTTGAGAACTGCAAAGCTGGTGTTTGAGAAATTCTATACAGTGATTTCCTTGGCTGGGGGTGGGGACGGGATATGGATGTCCATGGAAATTTGTTAATGATCTGATCTTACCAATGAGGGGTTTACCTCTGGTGTGGAACATAGAGTCCCCATGTTGGTGATGACCAGGTCCAATATGTTGTTCCCTCTTGTGGGAGTGGTGACCAGTTGTTTCATCGCATTACAGTTTATAACTTCAAGGAACCATTGGGTGAGTGTGTTTGGGCATGAGTAGTTATTGCAGTCAATGTCTGGGTAGTTGAAGTCACCCAATAACATAGTTTTAGGAGAGACCTTGATATTCTCCAGTGTTCTCAGGAATGCCAAGTGGGGTTCCTGTAATAGAGAGGGTATTCTGTAGCAGGCTACAAACTGAAAGTCAGTTTGGCCCACTGTTAGTTGCACATGGATGGTTTCTGATGCTTCCTGCAGTGCCACTAACCTGGTGGTGTAGGTATCTTTGATGAATATAGATACTACCCCTCCTTTTGTGCTTTGGTCCAAGTTTTGTGTGTGAAACACATGGTATGAGTTATAACCTGGTAGTGCTGGAGTGCTCTCAGGAGACTTGAACCAGGTTTCTGTTACTGCACAGACATCGATATTCTCCATACTGAGGAGAGCCTCAAGTGGGTGCATCTTGAGGTTTAGACGTCTGGCATTGAGTAGCATTACCTTTAGGTTTTGTATCCTTGGGTTGTCTATGGAGGTGTGTTTATCCTTTGAGCCTTGCCTAAAAATGCACTATGGGGGTGGCAAGAGGCATGGTCAGTATACGAAAGCCTAAGGGTGACAGGTGCAAGCCATCCCTAGCGAAGCAACGTGGCTTGTCGGGCATGTCATCCCAGGTTGACAGACACTGGATCCCCATTGAATGACACCAATACTGTAGACAATTGTTGAAACTGATCATTTTGTCTTTATACTCTGGCATCATTCTTGGTGAGGGAAAGATGCTACCCAAGGTCAGGGTCATACCAGCCTGGGCTACATGATCAGAGAGCTGCTCTATGTTTCATTTCTTGTAGTCCAGGGTGGTACGTCTCATGTCATTCACACCTTCATGGACAATGACGGAGTCATACTTGTACCTGCTTTGGAGTGACCTGAGTGTTTGCGTTATGTGGTGGATCCTGCCACCTGACAGGCAGCTTACAGTGACCTTCTCCGTGTTCAGTCAGTTGAGTGGGATGTCAGTGTGCCGGACAATAGAGTCCCCTATAATAAGTGTATTTGGTGTGTTGTTTGGCCTTAAGGGCTGTGACTGTGAGGCACACTGATTTTGTGAGATATGTGATTCATGGGTATTGTTGAGTGGTGGCTGCTGCTTGGGTATCTGTGGTCAGTACAGTTGCTGCAGGTGTTGGGTAAGGTACACCCCAAAGGTGGCATTGTAACCAAGCACGGTTGTTATTAGTATAGGGGCACAATGACATCACTCGATCTAGATGTGAAACCATATGGGATAAGGTTGCTTATATAGAAGGTCTGTCCAACCACTGTGGCAACATGAATGTCAAAGGCGACAGTACGAACAAGTCATGTCCCCAATCACCTAACAACACCTACCATATGTCATGGAGTACTACCTACATGTTAATGTGTGGGCATGTTGTTATTCCCAAAGGGGATGACTATGCAACTAATGGCATTTAGCTGTAGGCCATGGCTCAGGCACCAGTCATCCATCTCTGTGAGACCCTGTTGGAGTATGCATGTGGCAGCTGGAGAGGTGATCATGGCACCCAGTTTGCAGTCAAGTGTGAACAAGGTCAGCCATATTCCCCCTGTGGTAGCCTGTATGTCAGACAAATATATACTGAACAAGAGAGGTCCCAGGACCGAGCCGTGTGGGATGCCACATGTAACTGGTGTATAGTCAGACATGGCACCTGCAATTCTGACCATGTGGGTGCTATCCCTGATCCAGGTAGCAATCCATCATGTGAGATATGTGTCCATATCAATGCTGGTGAGCCTATGCATAATGGCCCAGTGGGTATTGTGTGTGAGGGTTTAGCAAGCTTCAGGTAGGCTGTGTGTACAACTGTCCCTATGTTGATGGACCTGTTAACTATCAAAAGAATACAAACATGTTCAAGAGGCAAGATCTGCCCACAACAATGCTGAAATGTGTAGGACACAGTGTCTGTAGTTTCCTAATGTCTATGTGTAAGAGTCCCATGACAATACACTCCATAGCTTTGCATAACAGGATAGTTAGGCTTATAGGGCAATATTGTCTGTGGTCCGTTCTGGCACCAATTATGTGGAGTGAGAACACTGTTGCTGTATGCCATTCTGTGGGTACATATCTTTTAGTAACTCCAATATTGCACAGTGATGTAATGTGAGGGTTACATCTGTCATGAAGCTCGTGTAAGATGCAGGCCAGGACACCAACTGGTCACATTGATGCTGTAATGTATGCTTTGGGGAGGGCCGCACTCACCTGTTACTGTGTGGTGTCAGGGAGGTTACACTCTGTTGGGATGGATAGATGCTCCCTAGGGGGGATGGGGGGAGACATCTGCACTGAACCTGTTTGCCAGGATGTTGGCTATGCCAGTGGGTTCAGGGTAAGTGTAGTCAGTATGCAGTAACTCACAGCATATCAGTGAGTGTCCACCCAGGTTCCTGACCTAACTGATGAAGGCCTTGTGATAGTCCTACTTGTCTGGTGCAATTGTCCGTGAGAAGAAGACCTTAGATAAGTACATGAGTGATCATAGCTGTCTGCTAGTACAGATCACAGATGCTTCCCCGTCTGGGATTGTGCTCTATCATGTAGTAGCTTCCTCCTGACATTGTACAGCTCATTAATGGCTGGTGTCTACCAGACAGGTCCCCTGCCATTGGAGGAGTGAGTCTTGTTGTTATTTGGGGTAGCACAATCCATGCAGTCCACTAGGAGTCCATAGAATGTGTATGTAAAGGATTCAGCAGTCGGAGCTGTATTTCACACTGTCTCAAGGTCTCTGAAGGATACCACCTTGCTTTGGTGAAGTGAGACGTTGGCTCATCAGAAGTTCAACAAGATTACCCAGGATGGATGTGTGGAGTGTATATGTATGTCCAGTGAGATAGATGTATGTTCTGACCTTACCAATGAGGGGTATATTGCTGGTGTGTAACATAGAGTCCCCATGTTGGTGATGATCAGGTCCAATATGTATTCCCCCTTGTGGCTGTGGTGACTGGTTGTGCCATAGCATATGAATGTACAAATTGTAGCGACTGTAGGGCGAGGTTGTTGCGGCTTGAGTGGTATCCCCAGTCAATATTCATGTATCTGATGTCAGCCAATATAATGGTGTTTGTGGAGACCATCATATCCCCCACTTTTCCCAGGAAAGCCAAGTGTGGTTCCTGAGTATGGGAGGGTGGTCTGTAGTAGGCAACAAACTGAAAGGCAGTTTCGAACAATGGTAGTTGTATATGTATGGTCTGTGATGCTTACTGCAGTGCCACTAACCCGGAGGTGTGTGTATCTGTGATGTATAGGGATACACCCCCTAGTTGTGTTGTCCGTTCCAAGTCCTGTGATCAGGAAGCATGGTATGAAACATAACCTGGTAGTGCTGGTGTGCATATGTGACCCTGAATAAGGCGTCTGTTAGTGCACATATATTGCTATCCCCCATACTGAGGGGAGTCCTGAGTGGCCGCAATATGAGGGTAACACATCTGGTGTTGAGTAGCATTACCCTTAGTGTTATTTAACCTGTAATGTCTATGTAGGTGGGTTTGTCTTTTGAGCCCTGCTCAACAATGCACTATGGAGGTAGCAAGAGCCTTAGCCAGCATTCAAAGTTCCAAGGGTGACAGGTGCAAGCTGTCCATAGTGAAGCTACGTGGCATGTTGAGCATGTCACCACAGGCTGACAGACACTGTATCCCCTATGAATGACACCAATCTGTTAGCCAAGTGTTAAACGTGATATGTTTGTCTATATACTGTGACATCATACTTGGTGGGTGTAATATGCTAGACAAGGTCAGGGTCATACTGGCCTGGGTTACATGATGACACTGTTCCTCCATGTACCATGTCATGTGGTCCAGGGAGTAACATCTGAGGTTTTATGCACCAGCATGGACAATGATGGTGCCAGTCCTGTACTTGCTTTGTAGTGACCTGACTGCATGTGTTATGTGGCAGATCCTGGCACACAACAGACAGTACAAAGGGACTATTCCCTTGTATGGGCTGGTGAGGGGTACGTCAGTGTGTCTGACAATAACTGTCGCCTATCACAAGTGTATTATGCGTGTTGTGTAGCCCAAAGGCAAGTGACTGTGTGGCACACTGACATTGTGAACTATGTGAGATGTGGGAATTGTAGTGGGGTAGCAGTTGTGTGTGTGCCTGCTGTGGAGGTCCCTGCAGCTTAGGCAGAGTTCATTTACAGCATCCGAGTATGTGTATGTGTGATAATGTGGTTTGAGTGCTGTCGCCAGAGGATATGTGAGACTGATATGTGGTGTGTGTGGTTATCTTCACCACCTGATAGACTATGCCAGTCATGGGTCAAGAGAGTTCAGCACCATGTATGCCTCTATAGGTGCATCTCACACATATATCTGGGTTTTTTGTGAGGAGGAGAGTCTTGTCTGTGTACATGAGGCAGATGTGACATTGTGTCTACATCACAATATTCAGCAGCTGGACTGGAGAGTGCACACAAAGCCGACCCCTGGACATGCCGGGATATCATCATGACATACTCTGTAGCCAGATGACAAAGGATCAGTAGGGTGTTAAGTGTGTAAAGGAGTATAACAGGGATTAGTGCCCAGGTTTGTTGGTGTTCTGTAAAGAGTAGCTGAGAAGGAGTCCAGACTGAATCATGACACCTCCGACAGTTATGTCATATATAGCAATGTACACACATATATGTCATGAGTCAGAGCCAACTGTATCTGACTGACAATGCCGACATCCTGACAGACAGGCCCATATATACATACCCACCGACGATAGTCCATATCATCATACCAGGAGATATCACATGTAGAATGGATGAACAGCTACCCCCAATGCTAAAAGCATGGCATCAAGTGGACTACATTGATTCCCAATATGTGTCATGCATAAACTACAGAACAAACAGATCCTGCACCTGAACAGTCAGCTGAACCTCCCCCCCTACACAGGATGTGTTACAGCAACATATGGCACTCCACACAAGTGTTGGTGCACAACACACCATGGGATGTACAGTCCAGTATGCCTATGAAGTATGATCTGCAAGCCATGGAGTCCATCATGGTTGAAGTCATAAACCAAGCTATTGGAAGCTGACATACACACAACCCTACTAACCATGGTATGTTCATGTGCGGATCATGGTTCCCAAACATGCTAGACTGTTTGCAAGGCAGCCACACAGGACATACATCACTGAACACAGCTACACATGTCTCACATACACTTTGAATAGCCCTTTATCAACATCCCAGACACATGTAGTACCCACAAAACCAACAAGCTGTGCATAAATATGTGTTGACATATGAAGGAATGTCGATGTGTCCACATATAGATCACACAAGGTAAGGATTATGAGTTCCTGTTCCAGCTGTTGACACCTGACGACCCACATGGACCATTCCTGGAATGGCATAAAACAAAGTGTACACACATTACCATGTCCAGTCTGATGATGTCACCACCCTAGAAATACAGACGGAGAAGGGAAACTACCCAGTAAAGCAAATAGTGCACTGCGCTAATGCGTCTCTCTCTTTCTAGTATTATAACATAGTTAGGTAGGGGTTTGAATCCTGCAAACGCTGACTGTGTGTGTGGGAGGGTGTGTATGGGTGTGCAATTCTCTTTGAAAGGAGTGGCCTTTTTAAAGACTGGGAAAACACACCACAGATGTATATTCCTCTTTGGAAAGACTGATGATGTCACCTAGAAATACAGACAGAAAAGGGAAACTACACAGTAAAGCAAATAGTATGCTGTGCTAATGCATCTCTCTCTAGTATCATAACATAGTTAGGTAGAGGTTTGACTCCTGCAAACGCTGATTGTATGTGTTTGTGTGTGGGGGGTGTATGTGTGTGCAATTCTCTTTGAAAGGCGTGGCCTTTTTGAAGACTGGGAAAACACACCACAGATGTACATTCCTCTTTGGAAAGACTGATGACGTCACCACCCTAGAAATACAGACGGAGAAGAGAAACCACCCAGTAAAGCAAATAGCAAGCTGTGCTAATGCGTCTCTCTCTAGTATCATAACATAGTTAGGTAGGAGTTTGAATCCTGCAAGTGCTAACTGTGTATGTGTCACTCTTGGTCAATGCAGTGTGGGTCTTGCTTTTACTATGTTATGGCATATTATGATTACAACAGTAAGTGCATTGCACACATCAGGTATATGCATTGCAAATATATATGTGTACATGTTCCCTTAATCAGTACATAGGTGTGAAGCCTGCATACTACATGAATACATTTGTTGCCATTGACATGTTGTGCCGCAGCTTCTCAGATCGTAGGTCACATATGTATATATGTGACAGGCCCATCCACTGTCATGATCCGTGGCCAAGGTCATCTGTGCCACACACCCATGACAGTTACTATACAGTAGTGTGAGTGAGGGTATATGCCTGGGGTATATGTCAGGCATGTTCATACACAACCACGACTGCCAATAATGGACAGTCTTTATAGGTGTACAACCGCCTTGTGTATATGCATCCAGGCCTCCAATGTCTCATGTGACACACCTTGGGGCTCCACAATACCTATGGATATGTGGATACCAAGGGACACATGACATAACATGAGGCTGTATGTACACATTGGTACCCAACATACATGTTGAGGGCTACCACCTATGTGGTACTGACGGGATAGTAAGTATAGTACATGTGGATGACTATGCCATAGTCGCCTTACTGTTATACAGCATGTATCACATGACAGGCATCTGTCTGTATGATACCCTTGTGTAGGATATGTGTCCCATCCAGGGAATGGATTGTAGGCCACTGCATGCATTACCAGATGTAGATGGACACATCCCTAGTGTGTTTGCATGTACCAAAGGGGGTATATGCCAAACAGGTGTGGACACAGGAATGGGTGGTGGTAATTACCACTGGTTAGTGTTATAGAGTAGCACCAGAAGGATACAACTGTTACTGAGTTCCCTACGACTGTGTGTCATTTGTCAGGACAACATCCAATGATTGCTTATAGTCATGCTGTTGAGGTTATGTATACTACCAGACCGCAAATCATTGACAGATACTAACAGTATTACCCACAGCATGGTGTCTACCCATGTCATACACACATGTCTACCCATGTTAGTACATAACTGTAGTAGAATGCATACTGGCCATTGAAAGATACTGTGACATGTTCACTATGTGTACAACAGGGTATGCCACATGTCCCATGTGTCCACTATGCATGCACATACAGACAGTGTGCACTCACATGTTCACAGATGTACACTTGCTAATCTGTACTGCACACATCACACACATACTGTCCACTCACTAACACATGCTGGCAACACATTACATGTCAACCAAGTGGCACATGGGTGGACACTACATAGTCAGACCTAACAGTGGTGTAAACAATGCTACATTGACAATCAGAGCTTTGATGAATAATGTCTGCTGAGATATACCTACAAGGATGTCATTACACTTTCCTGTTGACAACTTGCTAATATTGCTACACTGCTATAGTGTCACCCTGTGCATCAGCACCATGTTAGCCTGTTCCTCCATCAATGTTACAGATGACAGGAGGCGACACAGGTATCATCATATGCACAGGGCGTTTTGTTGTTTGCCAGAGCCTGATATTGACCCATCCAATTGACATGCCTGTGTGTGTATGTGTGTGTGTGTGTGTGTGTGTGTGTGTGTGTGTGTGTGTGTGTGTGTGTGTGTGTGTGTGGGACAACAGTACAGCATGGGCCAATGTTGATGTAATGTGTGCGTGTATGTGTGAGCCCTAGTTGTTTGGTTAATGTGTGTGTGTCTGCATGCACACAGCTCCACCATGTGGCTGCCATATACAGTAGTTTGTGGGACAGCCACAGACTGTACCTGCTAGGCTGTACAGATTACTGTCTCTGGCCATGGACACAGTACCTGTGCCTGGCAGGGGTGCTACGGACAGTATCGGGTACCAACCCTGACTGGGTACTGTCCTCAGAGGCAGAGGTGGGACGGCTGGACCCATGTCTCTGCTGGGAATGGCCAGAGCCACGTGCACGTGGTCTACTGGGATGGTCAATGGACAGGACAGCCCCAGCATTGCTAGGGCTGGTACTGCCATTACGGGAGTGGCTGTGAACCGGGGGCCATCCGCAACCACTGCCAGATGTTGCTGGCATGCGTCCGTGTCGACATCGCAACCATCCCGCACGGTCCTGGCTCATGGATGACATATTGTGGAGGGCATCTATTGTCTCCCCCCAATGTCTATCAATGACCTCGGTGTACATCCGGATGGCACCGGCAAGGTCATGGATGCTGTCATTGATAGCGGTGTAATGTGCCCTCTGCGCCCTAAGTCCCTGCCTGGTGTACCGTTCCATACGTGCCTGAACCTGCATTACAGCCCGGAACATACTGGATGTCGTAAGACCAGTGAGGGCACACCTGCCAGGGGCAATACGACCAGCGGTGCTCCCCTAAGAACCCCTGGACCTCCGCCTATGTGGTACCATTCCAGGAATACGGCTATGGCTGCTGTGAGGGGATGCATGTGCCATGGGTACCACACTCTCCTGGTCAGTGCCAACTGTATGCTGTCCCTTGCCTATGGCCATTGGTGGTGAGGGATGTATTGGCAGTATGAGTGTGCGCATAGATGGGGTTGAACGCTATGTACTGTCGATTGGTGGACCAACGACAGACCCTGTCAAACCTCCCTGTGTCAAAATACTTGTCTCATCATCAGCACTATTCATGGCAGTGGCTTCAGGTTCCCTGCTGCATTCGGCCAGCCCTAACTCAGCACCTGTGAGAAGGAGACAGGAAACACACTTTAAGGTCTACACATGAACATTTGCACACATGCACACATGCACACATGCGCACATGCACACATGCGCACATGCACACATGCACACATGCACACATGCGCACATGCACACATGCACACATGCACACATGCACACATGAACAGTAATACACTCCCCACTACAGCACATACACACACACACACCAGCAATCCAACACATACTCTATAGTGGATGAAGGTGGGTGTCAGTATCACAAGGTAATCAGTCACCACACATGTGTCAGCATGCAGAATATGTGTTGCACAAGACCATACAGTGCTAGTGTAGACACCCAAAAGTAATGGCAGTATATATGGCTTTGTTGCAACTATGTCATTGTTCAGTGATTGGCCACACCCTGGAACACAATTTGTACATGGACACAACATTGCTGTGCAGGTATTATCAGCTCTGCAATGCCCTGTGGACCATCACTCACATGTATACATGCCATGGCTGCATGTGTTATTTGTGTGACATATAGATATCAATGTCTGAGTACAGTGTCCGTGTCCAAAGCAGATAATAGTGGGCACAGGTGTAGCACATGCATGCTATGTACACACACGGGACGATTGCTGCATGTTGACATGAAGGTATCCCAATGCTCTAAATGGCCAGTGTACAGTGGTTATGGTGAGTGTGGGACATATTGCAGATACGTCGGTGCCACACATGGCATGTCATGCTACACGACTGCAACATTAAACACTACACATATCCAATGTGTGTCAAGTGACCTATACACCCACTAGCATTCCAGGACATATATGTGACACTTTGTTTGGATGGCGACTGCTGTTCATATTGTGTATACTGGCATATGTAAGCACACACACAACATGTTATGCATATTGTGTATAGGTGCATATGTTTGCACACGCACAACATTGAGGTGCAAAGCAATGACTGCTATGAGTAGTACTGTGGTCACTGTAACTGGATGGGATGTAGTACCCTGTGCCATCATCAATATGCATCCTGTGGTTACTCACAGCTACTAATGTGTGCTAGACCACCGCCTAGCATGCTGTACCTGAACTGCAGTGCCGTGGCTATGTTCACAATTACACAAACACCTTGTACATGGGTGTGTGAGGTGACCAATAGGGAGCATTGCCTAATTTGACTGTGTTATGTCTTGCAGAGTGTTGCACACACCCATGATAGGACTTTACCCCTGAGGTACAGCATGTGCGTGCAAGACATGTGGGATACTGACGTGTGACCTTACAGCGGGTGTGATGGGAAATGTAGCATGTTTTCATGTACTGCATATGATAAACGTGTTCTGTTGTGTACAGCTGTAGCAACTATGCATATCTAAGGTGCAGTACAGTGTTACCACACTTGTGTCTGCTGCAC
>NC_056730.1:877776524-877824024 GCF_019279795.1 Protopterus annectens | reverse complement strand
GCAACAAGCTATTGTATATCTGCTGTGGCTCAGTGGTAATTCATGCAGTCTAGTGTGTCCAAGGTCTGGGGTTCGAGACTGACAGGGGTATTTTATTTCGCTGATGAACAGACTACAGGCCTTGTCATACAGAGTGACTAAGGCACTTTTAAGCAGTTGTAAGCGGGTTTGCGTGAGTTTGCACGATGCTTAGCTATGCTTATCTACGCTTAGATAAGCGCACACCTGCTGACTACTGCTTAAAAGTGCTTACTCCCGCTAACACCCGCGCTAATTTCTTTTAAAGAAAAGAAAATGGGGAAATAGGAAAGTGGTGAAAAAGAGGGCACAAAGAGGGTAGGGCAGTAGGAAAACAAGCTTGGGATGTGCATCAAGGATGTAGGGAAGGCCCATAGCTGCCCAATTCTTTACCAGCAACAGCTGTGCATATGTTTGAAATTTAGAGTGAAATTTGAAACCTTCCACCCCTGAGAGAGGGGTGAGGACAACATAAGTATGTTGTACAGCCAATTGTAATTATCAGTTTACATGTCCAGCAGACATGTGTGCGAAATGGGCAGCTATGTATGGGGCATAATTTTTTTGCGGGTACAGATTGCCCTTTTTGAAACTGGTTTAAACAGATTTATTAACATAAAATAAAAATAAAAAACAGAAATACAACGTCCGAAATATATAACGTCCGAAATATATAACTTGGTACTAAGCGCTTTCACCCTGTCTCATTAGGGGCATCCTCAGAGTACTGAATGAATCAAATATAAGCCATCCCTAATATACTACTGAAACAATTTAATAATTAATTAATTGTGATTCAGCAAGCATAGCATTTAAAGTAAAACTAGCAGTAACAATACTGTATGCAACATATTATTGCAACCTTAAAATCATCTTTAAAAATAAATTTAAAAACAAACTTTCAATAATTGATATGATAAATAAGTGAATAAGTAAAAACAGTACCTTTTTAAATATGCTTAAATGAATTTACAAGATTATTGTGATAAAAACCATACAATGTATGTATCTTTAAAACCTAGCATATAGGTACTAATAACTAATAAATCTGAAATGACGCTCCATTTGTGTGTTAGTATATTATATTATATGAATTATATTGACTTGAGTAGTTGATGGTATGAAATATAATTGTATAAAATTTAGTTATTGTTTCAGTAATTAAACAGCGTGTTGTATAAAATGTTATGAATGTGTAATAAATATTTAGTAAAATGCATAAAAGTTTTGAATGTAATAAAAATTGTGTTCATATAAAATGTGATTTTAGTTTCAGCACACTAGAGACTGACACATGTTCATTAATGCCCGGCCAATTACAGACATAAAGCCTGAGTTGCCAAAGACATTCCTTTGCCTCGAGGACCGTCTTCTCATCTCCTCCTTTATGTACATTGTTTGGTATTCTATCAATAATGAGAAATAAAAATCTCTTGAAATTAGAACATGTAACACTGTGGTTGTATAAAGCACTAGTATTTTTATGTTTTTTGATATCTCTCAAATGTTCAATAATACGTGCTCTTAATCTCCTAATAGTTTTACCAATGTAGAACGCTTGGCAGACTGAACAAGATGCTACATATATAACCATGGTGGAGTTACAATTACAATGGCCTGGACATCTAATTGTCTTTCCAAAATTTGCTATAGCCATGTATGGACCTTCATTGATATATTTGCACACCTGACATGCTCCACATTTATTCATTTTTGACTTTCTGAAAATGTCAGTGTTAGTATTACTCTCAAAAAGATCTTTTAAGTTCCTTCCTCTACTAAAAGTAGTCTTGGGCCGGATACCCAAACCGTCAGACAATTCTGCATTGTTGGTAATAACACTGGACCAAGTTTCCTGTATAATGTTCACTATTTGAGGAGATGTATCGTTGTATGCTAAAATAAATGTGTCATTTCTAGGTACTTCACTTTTGGTTTCAAATGTGTTGTTAATACCAAATTTAATAATGGGTCTGTATAACAAATATCTTTTTGTATTAATTTCCTTCTTAATGTTACAAATGAGGTCCTGAGGATATCCTCTGTCAAAAAACATATTAGATAGTTTTTCTATTTCCAGGTTAAATACATCATTCTCGCTGATGATTCTAGACAGCCTAACCATCTGACCTTTTACCAAATTCCTCTTTTGAAAATAAGGATGACAACTGTCAAAATGCAAAAAGGAGTTTGAAAAAGTTTTCTTTCTAAAAATGCTGGACTGTATACTGTTGTTGTGGTGTGAAAAAACAATGTCAAAAAATTCACAATTATTGTCGTAAATTTGACTAGTGAATTTGAGGAAACTAGATGTCTTACCTAAAAATTCAACAAATTCAGCAAATTCATCATTATTCCCACTCCAGAAAATAAGTATATCATCCAGGTATCATAAATATAATATAATTTTACTCCAATACATGGATGTAAAAACCTGTTCTGTCTCCCAGTGTGCTAAAACCAAGTTGGCATAGATAGGGGCACATCTGGCCCCCATAGCCACACCAGTTCTTTGTCTATAATATTCTTCGTTCAAATATATAAAAATTGTTAACTATCTCCTTACAATGAATATCTATGTAAGCAGCGATCGCCTCAGTCTTAGATCCCCTTGTAGAAACTATAGGCCTAAACGGTGGGCTGTACATATTTTTATGTATTGCAATTATCAGTAGAACAAAAACTACAACAGAACAGTATACAGGGCCAATTCTTGGTGCAGATAGACTTACCACATACAATAGATCAATTTGATGAGAGAGAAAACAGTATACCAAGTTTGGTTTCTCAAGTGAGTGATTTTACAAGTGATATTTGTTTTGCTAATGCAGTAATCAATGCAAATGAAGTGTTTGAATTTGAAACAACATCAAACTCTGTTAGTTTATTTTACAACAATAATTGTTCTATTATTACTGAAGGGGGCTTTAGTCTATACAATTTTACTGACAAAAAGTTTAGAAAAGACTATTTAGCCCTCCTCGGCAGAGGTTTTACATTTGTGCCTTCTTTCAAACTTGATATTGGCAAATTGTTAATTAATTTAAAATTATACACTAGAATTTTGAATTTAAAAATCTTTTTTTCAAACAACAAGGATCCTTCTTGTGAGTTTAGAAATTTTACTTTTAAACATAGTAGTACCTTTATACCTCCACAGAACTTTATGGTACACATTTTTGAAAAACTATGCGAAAGTCAGATTAGGAGATTTTAACTAGTAAGTCACATATAAAATACAACCTCACCCCAGCAGAAACATTTTGCCTTAAAGAACTTACTACGTCAGATAAATACAGAATAATGAAACCTGACAAAGGAGGCGGTGTGGTTATTATGACCAACACAGACTACTACAATAGGATGTCGATTTTGCTTGAGGATGGTAACACCTACGAAAAAGTAAGCAAGCATGAAGTACATAGAGCATACACCAAGGTAACTGGTTGTTATATGAATATTTAATGGATGGAATTATTAATAAGGAGGAGTTTACATATTTATCAGTGGAGTTTCCCATTATTCCATCCATTTTTGAAATCCCCAAAATACATAAAAATATGTAGAACCCACCATTTAGGCCTATAGTTTCTGCAAGGGGATCTAAGACTGAGGCGATTGCTGCTTACATAGATATTCATTGTAAGGAGATAGTTACTAAATTACCACATGTCCTAAGAGACTCTTGGCATTGTTTGGATTTGGTGAGGCAAAGTATCACGAATCTTGGTTCTAATTTCATTATGGCTACCACAGATGTAGTGAATTTATTTACTGTTATTCTGCACACAGAAGGATTGGAAATGTTTGAGGCTAGTTTACACAAACATAGTGACATGAATACTTCAAAATGTAGATTTTTGATAGAGTTGATGGAAATTGTTCTTGAGAACAATTTTTTATATTTGAACGAAGAATATTATAGACAAAGAACTGGTGTGGCTATGGGGGCCAGATGTGCCCCTATCTATGCCAACTTGGTTTTAGCACACTGGGAGACAGAACAGGTTTTTACATCCATGTATTGGAGTAAAATTATATTATATTTACGATACCTGGATGATATACTTATTTTCTGGAGTGGGAATAATGATGAATTTGCTGAATTTGTTGAATTTTTAGGTAAGACATCTAGTTTCCTCAAATTCACTTGTTAAATTTACGACAATAATTGTGAATTTTTAGACATTGTTTTTTCACATCACAACAACAGTATACAGTCCAGCATTTTTAGAAAGAAAACTTTTTCAAACTCCTTTTTGCATTTTGACAGTTGTCATCCTTATTATCAAAAGAGGAATTTGGTAAAAGGTCAGATGGTTAGGCTGTCTAGAATCATCAGCGAGAATGATGTATTTAACCTGGAAATAGAAAAACTATCTAATATGTTTTTTGACAGAGGATATCCTCAGGACCTCATTTGTAACATTAAGAAGGAAATTAATACAAAAAGATATTTGTTATACAGACCCATTATTAAATTTGGTATTAACAACACATTTGAAACCAAAAGTGAAGTACCTAGAAATGACACATTTATTTTAGCATACAATGATACATCTCCTCAAATAGTGAACATTATACAGGAAACTTGGTCCAGTGTTATTACCAACAATGCAGAATTGTCTGACATTTTGGGTATCCGGCCCAAGACTACTTTTAGTAGAGGAAGGAACTTAAAAGATCTTTTTAAGAGTAATACTAACACTGACATTTTCAAAAAGTCAAAAATGAATAAATGTGGAGCATGTCAGGTGTGCAAATATATCAATGACGGTCCATACATGGCTATAGCAAATTTTGGAAAGACAATTAGATGTCCAGGCCATTGTAATTGTAACTCCACCATGGTTGTATATGTAGCATCTTGTTCAGTCTGCCAAGCGTTCTACATTGGTAAAACTATTAGGAGATTAAGAGCATGTATTATTGAACATTTGAGAGATATCAAAAAACATAAAAATACTAGAGCTTTATACAACCACAGTGTTAAATGTTCTAATTTCAAGAGATTTTTATTTTTCATTATTGATAGAATACCACACAATGTACATAAAGGAGGAGATGAGAAGACGGTCCTCGAGGCAAAGGAATGTCTTTGGCAACTCAGGCTTAATGCCTGTAATTGGCCGGGCATTAATGAACACGTGTCAATCTCTAGTGTGCTGAAACTAAAATCACATTTTATATGAACACAATTTTTATTACATTCAAAACTTTTATGCATTTTACTAAATATTTATTACACATTCATAACATTTTATACAACACGCTATTTAATTACTGAAACAATAACTAAATTTTATACAATTATATTTCATACCATCAACTACTCAAGTCAATATAATTCATATAATATAATATACTAACACACAAATGGAGCGTCATTTCAGATTTATTAGTTTATTAGTACCTATATGCTAGGTTTTAAAGATACATACATTGTATAGTTTTTATCACAATAATCTTGTAAATTCATTTAAGCATATTTAAAAAGGTACTGTTTTTACTTATTCACTTATTTATCATATCAATTATTAAAAGTTTGTTTTTAAATTTATTTTTAAAGATGATTTTAAGGTTGCAATAATATGTTGCATACAGTATTGTTACTGCTAGTTTTACTTTAAATGCTATGCTTGCTAAATCACAATTAATTAATTATTCAATTGTTTCAGTAGTATATTAGGGATGGCTTATATTTGATTCATTCAGTACTCTGAGGATGCCCCTAATGAGACAGAGTGAAAGCGCTTAGTACCAAGTTATATATTTTGGACGTTATATATTTTGGACGTTGTATTTCTGTTTTTTATTTTAATTTTATGTTAATAAATCTGTTGAAACCAGTTTCCACGGTTTGCTGAGTGGCTTTTTAGCTTACCAGTTATTATTTCAAACTGCAGATTGCCCCTTTTTTTTTTTTCAGGTAAGAGTGGAATGTGAGGTAAAGGAAGTAGGAATATTGGGGGAGGTGGGTTGGGGAGGTTAACAGACAAGACAAACAAGACGCATACAGGGGTGGAGTATGACACATGTGGTGGGTAAACACAATTGATGGGGATGGATGTTTGGATATCACAAGCCCATGAGCCCACAGATGGCAACAGTGGAACTGAGATCCCCACCCATGGACAGTTACCACTGCACCTTTACAGCCCACGCCAAGGCTGTGCTGGGGGCTGGATAGGAGGGGCAGGCACGCCCATGAGCTGCGCCACTCTCTGCTCAAGCTGGTGCAGGGGATCAGTCACAGAACGCCTGATCTCACTACGCACCACAGCCCGGACCCTTTGGCGGGTGAGTGGAGGCTCTCCTCCGGCCACGCTTGCAGAGGGGGGGCGAGCCCCATCCCCTGCAGTGCTTCCACCCGAAGGTGGCACAGGGCCACCGGAGGAGGAGGTCCCAGGCTGGGCACTGATGCCTGGTGCAATTGCCAGATGAGGTGGGAGAGGTGGGTCCGCTGGGACCCGCCTTCCCAGTTGTCCTATGTTTAGCAGTATTTAATGGCATTTTGGGTTAGTAACAAACAACACCATTCCAAATTAGTTGTAACAGCATGCATTAGTATTCCCATTAACCAAACACACATGAATTCCAAACGTTGAGCAGCAAGCATAACACATGCATATTTAGAACAACAGTGGACATTCCAACAGCATGCAGGGTTGATTGTTGTCAACAGGCCATCAGGTTTGGATATGTGAACAGGGCACATGCATCAACCTACATGCAGATATGTATAAACCAACAGGACAAATGTCCATAGGAATTAATTGTGAATACACATACCCAGTTTGGTGTGGAATGACATAATTTGTGAACATAACATAGGGGGGTATAATATTACATTAACAACTTAAAATACCTATACGTATACTGTACATTCCTACTAGATGCAGATATATATCCCCTACATGTATTAGTACAGTTCCCTGTATGTAACCTTAGAAATGTTAGTGATGGAGATGTTACTGCTACATTAATATATATTCCATTTGTATTCATATATGTTCATATCTGGCTGTGTTCAGGTAAAGTATCCTGCTACATTTGAACAGTTACGTACAGTTCTAGCAACACACTGACATTTGTGGGATCACAAGCACAAGCTGCTCATGTACCGGATTAACATGTACATACTATACATGAAACAGTTGAGGACTATAAATATTCTTCTGAGATACTGGCATTCCCATCGGCCAGTTTATATGGGCCTAGACAACTGTGGATGTTCAGCATTTCATACAGCTATACTATCTCCATAATGCAAGGGTACAACAACATATCCAAAATGTGGGATGGACACAGTCCAGGTATTGTACTTTATTAAAAACATTTCACTCTTTGGTTGTGGCTGTCTCATTCATTTCATTATGTAGTGCATGCAGTATTCCTTTATTCCAGACTTCTTACACCTTTATTGGTAGCTTCAAACTCTTTCTCACACTCTCTCACTTATTTTATATTTACATCTCAGGATGGTCCTTAATTCCAGGCTTTATTAAAATGTATTACTGGGTTACAACAATCCTTTCCAGCTGACTCATTTATTTCATATGTCAGTATATACAAGGATGTATTCATGACTTGTCTGTCCTTTACTGATGGATTAGAACACTCATTTTCAGGCTGAAGCAGTTATCTGCTATTACAATACAGGTAGAAACTCTATTTGAGACTTGTTTACTCTTTATTAATGGATTACAATACTCTTTTTCAGGCTGCATCACTTATCTGATCTTAGAATACTAGCAGAAGCTTTATTCTAGGCTTATTTGACCTTTATTACTGGGTTACAACACTGAACTCTTTTACAGGCTGTCTCACTTATATTCTATAATAATAGCTGAATAATTACTAACCTGCCTGGTGGTGCAGCCTTACCAGCCTATCAGCATAGGCTTGCTGATTTGCGGAACGAACACCTGCAGCTGTAATATAAATGAAGGGATATTGGAACATACCTATCCATACTATAGGCTAGAATAGCATTTCTTACATACTTAATTACATGGATACTTACTCAGTAGTGGGGCATTGGGCATCTGATGTGCCTCCTGGATCCATCGGTTCAGTTGGTCCTCTTTTCGTCGCTTCAGGTCCGCATGGTGGTGGTGGACCTGCTCACCAGTCCTAGGAATGCCTGTGGCACTGGTAAGATCATGTGCCAACTGGTTCCACGCCTCTGCATTGTATACTCCCCATTGAACCTGGCCCTGCATGAGTCGGCCTTCATGTTGGTGGACTAGGAGCCAAACCATATATTTGGACTCCTCAATGCCCCACCTTTGCGCTCTAAAGCGATTGCCCTCTCCGACACCTGCCATCCTGACTACAAATGGGTACCACAATCAGTTATGGCGAGTATTCCTGCCGATGGGGCTTAAATATGTCGCATTTTCCGCACTTTTTTGTGATTGGCCATTTTTGAGAATTCTAAGCTGACTGCAGACCTGCTTAGTAATGGTTAATCTACCATTTCTACGTATATGTATGCTAATAGTGGCTGTTTTGCCTAAGCTGTCATGGTTTAGTGGTTCTGTGCTTTGATTATGATGCACAGGGTCCTGGGTTCGAACCTTGTCACTCTTTTATTTTAATACTGTCTAGACAGGCTAGGGGCTGTGGCTGCTTTTAAGCAACCTAGCTCTACGTTGCTCCCCGGTGCCCTACCCTGCCCTGGTTGGTGCGGCACGCACGTCCGCGCAAACACATTACGCTGGGTAAAGCGCTTTTAAACTTTGTGCAACTCTATTGCGCTGGGTAAAGCACTATTAAATTATGGGCAACTCTGTTTAGCAGGGTAAAGTGCTATTAAACTATGGGCAACTCTGTTTAGCTGGGTAAAGCGCTATTTAACTATGGGCACCTGTGTTTAGCTGGGTAAAGCGTTGCTTAACAGCAAGCTATTCTATATCTGGGTCCTTTAAAAATATATATTTTGTTCACTGATACATTGGCCATGTCACTGCTTTTAATAAAATTTTAATCATATGTCTGGTATTATTTCAAATACTGATTTAAACATAAATAAGAAGGGAAGTGGTGGGAGTCGAACCGTGAATGCCTTCTCTTTGTGCATACGCTCTACCATTACACCATTGCAATTTGGGGTGATTTGCCTAAACATTCTTTCTTATGCTCTTCCATGTCGGAATTGCTAACTATAGCTAAGCAATGGGCACACCCACGCACACACGTGCAAATACGGACAGCTATATCGTGGATTTAAAAAAAGAAAAATTAAATAGTTTACTTTTTATACCTGTGATGGCGGTTTACAGTGTCAAGGAGTGTGGTGTTGGGTGCAAGTACATTTGAGCAAACTCGCTCTTGTGTGTTGACATTTTGCTTTTACTACACTTGCAGGGGCGTGGACATTTAGACTGCTCGGCAGTCGGACACACCCCCTGCTTTCATACTCGGTCCGTGTAAGAGTTACGGTTGAGTCAACGTGCCCTCATGAATATTCATAGCATGCTGACGTCATACCGTTCAACTGCAGCCTCCGAGTAAGACTTATTAAGTCTTACACGGAGGATTCGTGAATCCGGGGGAATGTGTGACTTTGTAATAAAATACAAAATATTAGAGCTACTACATAATACAAAGCATTGCTACTATAGATTTTCTATTGTTCAACAAATAAATTACTAATTAATACTATTATTAAACATCACATTTCTGAGTTCTCTAAGTAAAAGAATGCTGTCATTTTTAGGACTAATATTATTTTCTCTGGTTATAATATTATTTTAGATCTCCTAAACCTAGACCTTGCAATGTTTACAGATAATGTCCTTCTCCTTAACTCTGACAAAACCACCATCGATGTACAAATTAAAATGCAAGCTGATGTCAGCCTGTCTGTGAAACTAGATAACCCGAAAATAACTTGACCATCAACACTATAAAATCATTATCACCTATGTGGTGTGGAATGTCATACTTCTGTCTGCCTACACACATCCTAGCATTCTAGAGCATTTTCTGAAAACCACCTTAAAAGCATTGAGATAAACAAATATAAATATTTTGTGAACTATAGAAGCTATTAAAAACTCTACAAATGTCAGTATTATCAGTAAGAAGTGTTCCTTACAGTGGTAACAGTCAGTGTATCCATAGTGTTTTGATAAATACTATATAATATGCTATAATGCACACAAACCCAGACTTACATTTTTTATTAAACCTTTATAAACAAATCATCATATCTTGGAAACTCTAGAACCCAGGCACATATTATTAGAACACTTTTGTTAACCAGACATAAGTGTTCACATTTCAGCAAGAAATTCCTCTCGGAGTGCATTTATTGAGATATTTACAGAAATATGGAATATTATGCTTAACTGCATAATTATCAATTTAAATACAATTGGATATCTCTCAAGGTATGTAACTTACAGTGCAAATATGTATTAATGTATTTACATATTTATGTACGTATGTATGTATGTATGTATTTATTTTATCTATTTATGCATTTTTTATTGACATTTGTTTATCAGGAAAGTCTGGAGTCCCAGGGATAAAAGTTCCAAAGTATTGCAAAACATTTTAAGAATATTAATTATACAGTTATTAAAATAATACAAAAAAAACAAATACAGTTTAATTATACTAAATTAGAGATAATATGAAAACACTGGTTAAGGGTAAATACAAGTTGTATGACAACAGAGAATTTATAAAGAAATTAAAGGAAAGTTAGTATAATACAAACAGGCATTACAATATGAAGTGAGAGAAAAGCAGGCTTATGGTATATTTAGACAGAAAGCCAGGGGACAGAAATTGATAGAAGTAAGAAAGTGAGTGAAGAAGGGAGAGTAAGGAGCTGTATCGTATGAATAGGTATTTGTCCACATTTAGGGATATAATTTGTCCTGCTGTTGAGTAAGAACAGGGACATCTTTTGGCTAGGAAGCCTTTCAGAATGGTTTTGAAGGATGGGAGGGTGGGTATTGACTTGATGGATAGAGATAAGGAGTTTCAGGCCTTAGCACATACAGTTACAAGTACATACAATCCCCAGAAGATTTGACAGGTTTGTGGACAGACAGGAGTTTTTGGGCAATGGATTGTTATGACCGCCTAGGAACATAGTTGTGTAGAATTTTATTTAATGCTGGGCAAGCAGATGGATGCTGGGTAATTTTACAGATGGTAAGAAGCTGTCCATATGTTAGTTGATTGGGTAGTTCTAACCAATTAAGGCTTGTTACTGCTATACAGTGGTGATTTCTGAAGGGGGTATTTGCTGCAACTTTAGCAACTTTGTTATAGAATTGGTCAAGTTTTGATTTTTGTGATTCCTAAAGGTTGATAAGGATGGGAGCACCATGAGGCGTGTGGAGGAGATAATAGTGACAAGTGTAGCTTTAGTTGTGTTGGCGAGAAAGCTTTTGGTCTATAAAGAATTCCTGTTTTTTTGATGAGTTAAGCTTTTCTTATGCAATTTTGCATATGCAGGTCGAATGTAAGATCATCATCTACTATCATCCCTACTAATTTACTATGAGAAGTGACCAATGGTTATATGATCAATAGAGAGGACTTTAAATTTTGTTTTTTCATGGGAGAGGGATTTGAGTTTTTTTAGGGTCGAGCATGAGTTGTGATTTACAAAGCTACATTTCAGTTGCTGTTATAGCTTCCTGAGTAATTTTTTGGAGGTGTGCCACATTGTCAGATGTGCAAATGAGTGTGGAGTCATCTGCATACTCTATTAGGGATGCCTGTTGTGTGGATGCGTGGATGTGTGGAGGGTGTTGGTGAGAATGTTAAAGAGGAGGCGACCAAGAATAGAGCCTTGTGGTACACTGGTGGTGACTGGGAGGTATGGAATGAGGACAGAGTACCATTTTACCGATAGAGACCTATTGGACAGGTAGCTTTTGAACCGTAAAAGGGTGGCTGAGAGACACCTAATGAGGACATATGAAGTAGAAGTTTGCTGTGACAAACTGTGTGGAAGGCTTTAGACAAGTCTAGAAATAAGGAGAAAAATAGTTTGCTGTTATCTCTAATTTTATTGACAGTATCTATATATGTTAGAAGTCCAGTGTTCATACTACTGGAAGGACAGAAGCTATATTGTGTGGGAAAGAGGAGCTCTTCTTGCAGGAGATAGTTGTTTGAATACATTTTTTGAGTATTTGGGAGAGGAGGATAAGATTGCTGTAGGTCTAAAGTTAGTAATGCCTGTTGAATTTTTGTCTTTGTGCAGAGGGATAATGTGTAACTTTTTCCAGATGCAGGGAATGTGGGATTACTAGACAGACCTATTTATAAGGATTGACACAGGGAAGGTAATGTTATCAGCTGCTATTTTGGAAGGTCGTATCAGAGGAAATTTTTTCAACAACATCTAAGGTTTCACCTGATGCCATGCAATAGTTTGCAAGTCGCTTGATTTTTGCCGTATTAAGCACATATGAAACAACTAGCAATTCTCCAGTATAGAGTAAAATAACTGGACATCAACAATGAATTTTGTCTCCCACCATGATATTTCACACCACACCTCTCAATAATATGTAGTTCTCTCAGTTATGAAAATATGAATATAAATATAAAAGTGTGAATAATAAGTGAGAGACAGTAATTCATTTCTGTACTACAGGACATCCTAGATCAACAATCATAGTGTCATTTTTTTCTTTTTTTTTTTTTATAATTACATGCCTTTTCTAGTACTATACTGTGGTGGTGGTGCTGCGGTAGCATTGTCACCTCATAGTAAGACGTTGTCCTGTTTGATTCTCAGCTAGAGCGTCTTCTGTGTGGAGACATGCATGAATGGGCGTACCTTCGTTGAAGGTTGTGGGTCAGGGCCGGCAACTCGGCACGTAAAAAGCTACTGCCAATCATTAGCGGACCGGAGTTCCGCTGTGGCAACCCCTAACCGGGAAAAGCCGAAAGACACAACAACAACATGCCTTTTCTAATACTGCCTGGTATTAGCTAGCAAGTCACTTAGTTAAAGAAGCCAGACCCAGAAAAAGGCCTGGATACCATGAAGAGCTATATTTGTTAATTGGACAAATACAAAAACAGCACTATAGGCAGAATCTGCTTGGGATAACATGATTGACAGACCTCGATGTTTTACCAGAGATGGCCTGTATCTGCCACCCCTAGGTTTCTGAATACTGGCTAAGGCTCTTGCCACCCCTATAGTGCCTTTTTTAGGTGGTGTTCCAAAGACCAAATTACCACTGTATCAACTATAAATAAATGCAATCTGAGGGTAATGCTGCTCCATGCTAGAAGTCTAAATATCAAGATGCACTCTCTCTAAGTATTTCTCAAAATGGACATCGACATTTGTGCTGTAACAGAGACCTGGTTTAAAGCAGCAGAAAGCACCCCTGCACTACCAGGCTATAACTCATTCCACACCTTTTAGCCCCAGAACATGGACCAAAGCTCCAAAGGTGCTGGTGTCTCCATATTCATAAAGGATATGCACACCTCCAGACTAGTAGCCCAGCATAACGCATCGGAGATAATTCAGGTACAACTAACAGTGGGTAAGACAGTGATTCAGGTTGTAGCCTGCTATAGATCCACAACCGTGCCCCAAGACTCTCACTCCATGTTCCTAAGCAGCCTGGAGACTATTAGGGTCCAACACAACACTCTCATACTGGGTGACTTTGACTACCCCTCCATCAACTGGGAAAAATACTCATGCACCAATACACTTGCTCAACGCTTCCTGGAATTCATTAATTCCAATGTGCTGGACCAGCTCATTCTTACCCCCACTAGAGAAAGCAACATCCTTGACCTGGTTATTACTAACATGGGCAACCATTGCTCAACACCAGTAGTCAAATCCTCCCTGGTTAGATCCAACCACAAACTAATCACCATGGAAATCCACATCTCACCCACACTACCAGCAAAGGTAACCACCATGAAAAACTTCTCCAAAGCTGACTTTGGGCACCTAAAAACAGAGGTGGCTAACTTTACACCACCCATGTAAATGGAAAATAGGTGCATGACCGCCGAATCATACACCAATGTACTGTACGAACACGTACATAAATGCATGGAACTAGCCATACCCAACAGAACCAAGATGCTCTCCTCCAAAAAAAGGAAGCCAATCTGGTGGTCCCCTGCCATTAACAAACTCTACAACAGAAGACAGAAACTGTTTCAGAAAAAGGTGAAGTCCCAAGGTTGGAAAAAATCCCTTATTAGCCTCAATAAAAAGTTGAGGTCCCTCATCAAAACCTTTAAAGCTAGCTATGAAGGAAGAACTGTGGCAGACACTAAAAACAACCACAAAGCCTTCTACAGTTATATCAAGAATCTCCATGGCAATACCCAGATTTGATCTGAGTTACTGCACAACGGTACATCCTATACTGAGCCAACAGATATTGCCAACATACTGCCCAACAGATTTAGTGCCCACTTTACCCTTGTCTCCCCCCCTAAAGGACCAATCACAATACCGGAAGAATGCCAGGCACCCAGCATTACTGCAGCACAGGTTAAATATGCATTGTCCAAGGCCAAGAATACAACTTCCATGAAACTCGACAATATCCTTGGCTGTGTTCTACATGAACTACAAAGTGCACTGGCACCACACCTGTGTGCCTGTTCAATCACAGCCTCACCTCAGGCTTTGTCCCTACAGAATGGCACACTGTTACAGTAATCCCTCTCCATAAAGGGGGAGTGACTACAGACACTTGGAATTATTGCCCCATTAGCCTAACAAGTCTGATATGTAGGACTATGGAGCACATCATCATGGACCTAATTAGCAAGGATATAGGGAATCTCCAAACTCTGGATCCCATGCAATTTGGTTTTGTGAAAGGCAGATCATGCCTTCTCAACCTGGTTGACTTCTTTGAGTCAGTCACCAGAGCTGTGGATGAGGGCAAGGCAGTTCATACAGCCTACCTCGATTTGGCCAAGGCCTTTGATGCCATTCCCCACTCAGGAATTATTGATAGACTCACGAAACTAGGCATCAACCCCTATATTACTAGGTGGGTTGCAAATAGGCTCACAGATAGAACCTACAGTGTGAAAGTAGCAAACTCCAAGTCATACTGCTGACCAGTCATGAGTGGAGTCCCACAGGGATTGGTCCTGGGTCCTCTCCTGTTTGGCATCTACTTCTCAGACGTCCAGGCCAACATGGAGGGACTCTGGCTGACCAAGCTCACCGACGATTGTAAGCTGGGACCCATTATTAACTCCCAAGTGATGTAGACATCTTACAGAAAGGCCTCACTGAGACCAATGACTGGTGTCGAAACCATGACCTTAAGCTTAATGCCAAAAAATGAATTGTCATTCCCTTTGGGAAAAACTCAGTTCCCACTAATTACCACATTGATTGTAGCCCACTGAACACTGAAGGTGTTATAAGAGATCTGGGAACACAGGTTGACAGCAACCTCTCCTTCGACCACCATATTGCCACTGTGGTCAGAAAGTCCTTCTATGTGGTACATCTCATTACCAAGGATTTTGCATTTAGGAAGAAAGAGGTCATCATCTCCCTCAACTCTTCCCTCATTAGACTAATCATCGAGTATAATGCCCCATTTAGCATGTACCTCACTAAACACCTGCAACAGCTGGAAAGGCCACAAAAGTACCTCCCAAAGAGGGTCCTAAGCCTTAAATACATGCCCTACATGGACAGACTCAAAAAACTCCAGCTTTTCTCTGTCTCATATCATCTATTAAGAGGCGATTGCTGCTTGGCTTACAAAGCCATGTCTGACCCAGCCCTGTTAAAAATGTTACACATAAATAAATCCCAATCTCTCCACACCACACACTCCAGGGACCTCAACCTCATTACCACAATCAACAGAACATGCTGGAGGGACAGGTTCATAACCCAGAGACTGCCCATGCTCTGGAATAGACTTCCCATACATGTCAAGCAGAGCACCTCACTGGCCCTTTTCAAGAGAAATCTTGATGAGTGGATGGAAAATAGAAAGTTCACCCCGGGGATCACTCCAGTGGCTCTGCTTGATAGAGGCACTGGGAACTAACAGCGGCATGATGCCAGGGCACTTCTATGAGCTAGGCTTGTGAAGGCTCCAGGGCAGTTGGCCTAGTACACACCTATGAACCTATGAATGAGTTAAGGAATCCATTTTTAGCAACAAACAAAGAAATTCTTAAAGAAAACAATAATCAAAATCAGTTACCACAGAATTGAAAGAGATTTTAAGTCAACTTCTATGAGTAAAATCACACAAAAAATGCCCAACTTAATATTAAATTAAGTACAATAAAGTCATTGCTCTGAATTGCCATATAATTTGTGCTATTCACACAAAGCAGTATTTCCTTTACACTTATAACAGTAAAGATCAATAAATCACAAACAACACATAATTGTTTCAGATAAACCCTGCATGTTTAGCTCAGGTACTATGATCTAGTTATGCAGTCAGCACTTGATTATATAACTAGATTTCTGCCTAAGGGGAAAAGCACCATGAAGAAATAAAATGTTGACTTATACAGGTAATTAGCTATTATTTTATTAGCAGATGCAGCATTACAAGTAATTGTTCTTCTGCCCATTCAGCTGAGTTTGATTTTAAAAAGGTCAATTGAGTTTAAACTAAGCAAGCAGATCCTAAGTACAAAATATTGTCCTTTTCATGCTGAGTTGGAATAATACACATATTTTTTCAATGTTCTAGAATTAAGAATACATTGCTGAATAATGTTCTGATAATAACAAGCCAAACACTGTCTGATGCTAGTG
The DNA here is from genome assembly GCF_019279795.1 of Protopterus annectens. NCBI lineage: Eukaryota > Metazoa > Chordata > Ceratodontiformes > Protopteridae > Protopterus > Protopterus annectens. The sequence goes on along the minus strand of NC_056730.1, from coordinate 877,807,220 downwards.
TTCTTTAATTGCTGCTCACAGCTATAAAGTTCTTTATTCAATTAACATTAAAGCAAATATTCTGCTTGTTTGCTAAATTGCTATTTCCACAGATGCTATAACAAAATCTGTATCTCATTTATTAGCATACAAATACCTTACAGTTCTGGCCATGTAATTATTCATTTAATCCATCCATTAATTTCCTGATTGCCCACTTACTTTAGTTCAGTGTTGGCATGTAGCTAGAGTTTGTCCAGGCACTCACTGAGCAGAATGCAGAAAAATTAACATTATACAGTACACCAACAAATTTCAAGATGCAAATATGCACACAACACATACACCCACACACACCTATATATATGCACACAACACATATCACGCACCTATATATGATTTGCAGAACCACCAATTAATTCACCTATTACACCTCTTTGGAATGTATGAGGAAATAGGAACACCCAGAGAAACCCACATGGATACAGGACAAGCATGCAGACTCCACACAGAAGGCACCTTAACCAAGAGCCAAGCACTGTGAGGCAGCAACCTTTACTGGTGAGACACTGTCCCATAGATCTCAATCACTTCTCTTAAGAATTGGGAACAAACTCAAAAACAAACTAGGATAAAGGTTCCAGATCAGAGACATTCTTTAAATATAAGTGCAGCTGTCTTAGAAAGTGGACAGAAAGAGAGAAATTAGGCTATCGTTAATTTCTGCATGTAAGATAAGTCTGTAATTCCAACAAATGTCAGTACATGTTTACTATAATCTGCAAGTTTCTTCAAAAGTCACCATTTCAGGAGAGACAGAGTAAAATGTTGCCCTCAGAACAAGAATGTCCCTGAAAAAGGGGACATATGAGAGGTATAGACAACCTGTAATGTAATTCAATGTCTTTCATTTGTTTTTGTAAAAAAGTAGCTTGCACAATATAACCTTTTCCCCTTTCAAGATAACTCTAGGAAATAAAGATAAGCGACTGGTAGACAAACAGCACGGTGCTACACACATTTGCTACCCATCTCTCTTATATCTCAAATACTACTTTTGATGTGCAGCTTAATCACAATAATTAAACATGTTTAGAAACAGCAAACCTTGAAATTTTACAAGTAGCTCTTGTATAAAAAGAAAAACCAATCTAAGTCCTACTTGGTATAAATATACTGAGCCTTTGCCTCTAAATAGGGGCAATTTCCTGACTTTTAATTCTCTGCGACCTCTGACCCAGTTGATATGATCCAAGTGACCTCTATAGCCTCATCAACATTTTTATAAATCCTTTACCCTTGAACAAAGGAATTATGAAGGTTAAAACACAATGGATGTCAATATATATTAGCAAACCTAAGTGGTCACTGGTCCTTAATTCTGCAGGGTTGTCTGACTTGTGTTAATCATCCTCGGAATGGAGAGCTTGGGAAATTATAAGTACTGGGGAAGAACACAAAGGCAATAAAAATGAAGGAATCAGTAACACTATGGCAAGAACAGCCAGTGATTGTCTAATTAGACACATCATTACTACTTATTTTACTTTATGTTAGGCATCTGTGCTAGCCTCTGGCATTATTGAGCATGTCTAAAGCAGTCTTTGAGTAATATATTTTAAAAGAGCTGTATAAGTCAGTTGAAATAATTAACATTTGTTTCTATTGTCAGTATAAACAGAAACCATAGTATTCTTCTACTCATCACAATGTTATACCAAGGGAATTACACGTGCTTTAAGTGTCAAAGGAACAAAAAGTTGTTCTTAATTCTTCTACACGTTGTTGCCTGAGATACGTCTATTTTAAGTCCAAGAAGGGTCCTTACAAAATACATCTGATATTGCTTTAAAAACTGAAACTGAACAAAAGACCAGTTTCAGTGCCCATTCTCACTTATACGCTCAAAAACATTGATCGTTATACTATCACACTGACATTAGTAAACAATAAGTTTATATTACATTCTGCAAATTCTTAAATTACAAAAAAAAAATACTATTCCTGCTACATTTCACTTTTGTAGACCCAGGTATTATTGCTACATCAAGTACATTGTTTTGGATCACTTTAGCCCACAGTGCAACAGACAGCCCCATTGGTGAGATGATTTTCACATTATGATGTAGAAAGGATGGTGATGGGTGAATAAGGAGCACCAAGACACCCACTGACAACTCTAAGTGATGACACTGAAAGTCATTTTAATAACAGCTACTTCAGTAGGAACAATTTTCCACAGACATAGTTGTATTAAATCGCAGTGTATAGTAAACGTTCCATAATCCTAACCTTACAGCTTGTCTAACAGGGGTGATAAAAATATCAGCAGATTGTTACTTGCGACTTAGGATGTTGCAGCCAAAACGCCATGTAGGAGAAACAAGAAGAGCACACAGCTATTTTCTGACCATATTGTTGTGTGTTTTACTGTCCAAGATGATGCTAGCGAAATACCTGGTTATGCATATGCTCATGTTAAATTACGTTTGCAAACAAAACAAAACACTCCACTAAGACATAATGTTAATATTCCATCCTACAGTCAGTCTTTCTTAGCTAATGAAGTTTGTTAAAGATGCAAGCAATCACGCCTGGCAGGATGGGCATTACAACATAAATAATAGACCACTTAAGTGTGTTATGAGGAACAATGCATAAAATTAGGGCCTTCACATCCCTGAAAGGTCTGTTATCTCCCTGTAACACCCACCCTTTGCACTTAGAAAATGCACTGACTGCTAAATTGTTTTGCATTTGTTTTAGTAGTATATACAGACTTTATATTTTAATGGAAAACAGTTCCTCTGCCTAATATTTCAAAGTAGGATATGTATTTGATGTTGGAGGACATATTTTACCTCTAAAATATATATTATGTATTTAACAAAAGTCTGCATAGACACACACACACACACACACACACACACACACACACACACACACACACACACACACACACACACACACACACACGCTAAGAAATACTTTAAAGTGCCTTTTGGGAAAACTGCCATCCAGGCTAATTATTCCATCAATAAGACAGCCCTAAGAGTTGACCCAATAGTCAGGGATCTGGGAACATATGTAGACATTAAACTGGCCTTTAACCAACATGTGGCCAAGGTAGTGAGAAAATCGTTCTATGTCTTCCAAGTTATAAGTAAGGGCATGACATTCAGGTCCAAGGATGTCATAGTGCCATGTTATTTGGCCCTTATCAGTCTCGTCATTGAGTATAATACCCCCTTTGGCATAGAAGTGACTAGACATATGCAACAATTGGAACTCCCACAAAGGTTCCTTACCAGAGAATGCAGGGTGTAAACACATTGTCCTATACAGATTTCCTTAAAGCCCTATCTCTATACATGGTCTCCTACAGGTTACTGAGAGGTGATTTATGCCTGCATACAAGGCATCCTTGGATACAGCTCCAATGGACTTTTTGCACACCCAAAAAATGAACAGCATCAGAACCACTAGAGCTAGGGATTTAAATTTTGCTTGTGACATAAATAACATATGCTGGTGAGACAGATGTGCATCTCAGATGATCCCCATGCTGTGGAACAGGCTCTCCATCACTGTGAAGCAAAGTCCATCCCTAACCCGATTTAATCATAACTTTAACCAGTGGATGGAAAATAGGGAAATTCACCTTGAGTCTGGCCTCTTGTCTCTGATAGAGACAGACAGTAGCTATAACCAAACTAACATACCCTTCGCAACCTCTAGAAACTTCTTAACATAATCCATCCTAATAAATGCCCATGATAAATAGGGACACAACCGGGTTGGGCTTTATAGCTAGGCTTATAAAGGTCCTGGTGGTTGTTAGCCAAGTACATACTTATAAACCTATGAATAAACCCACATACACACACACAAGCACACACACACACACACACACACACACACACACACACACACACACACACACACACACACACACACACACAGACACGCACAACATTGTTGAAGTAGAAATCTCGACCCATGTTAAAGCCTGTTCTGAGGTCAAATTAGAGAAGTACTTCGACAATGTCGGAATTCAACATTGTCACTTTCGCAGACGTGGGTCGATGATAGCATCGTTCGACCGAGTCCACATCACATTGTCATAGTAAACAATAATATATATATATATATATATATATATATATATATATATATGTGTGTGTGTGTGTGTGTGTGTGTGTGTGTGTGTAGTTACACAGACAGTCTCTTGCTTATATACAGAAACTCCGATGCGCGCGCGCGCGCGCGCGCACACACACACACACACACACACACACACACACACACACAGCTGCAGAGGTACAGACAAACTCACACATACACAAAAGCAGACATGTTAGCTGTAACTGAATTGTGACTGTAATGCTTTCATTTCTGTTTTTAATGTATGTTTTTCTAACTGCAATTATAAGTCAGACTGACAAACAGGACAATAAGACAGTATCAGGCATTCTTCAGTTTGTACAGTATAAGTGCTAATGTATCAAAACAAATGGGAAGAAACAGTTCTTGCTGACATGATCAGAAACTGTTACACACAGTAAGATGCTGAGGCACAGACAGACTCATGCAAAAATGGCATACCTCTCAACCGTACCGAATTCCTCGATATTTACCAGTTTTGAGGTAAAAATATTGGGGTGCCATGAATTTCCGAGTGGCCCCTTTAATTTCCAAATTTCGCTGTCCTTTTTTATTTTTATTTTGCTGACGTCATCATGTGCAGGGCATGCCCGTTGATGTCAGCACCATGAGCGGACTGCCAGCCTGTTGGAATACGGCTGGGCCTGATGGGGGGTGTATTACTGACAGCGTTTATGTTCAAGTACATGTGCAGGAAACTAGCGAAGCAAGCCATTCCTGTTTCGTTCATTCACAGCTGGTAGGTAATTAATTAGTGCAGAGTAGATAGAGTGCAGAGTGACACAGGCAGTCAGTGGACTGAAGAAATCAAAGTCTGTGAAACTCAAAAGATGAAAATATAATATCACCAGTGCCAGCAGCAGCACCTCCAGACCCAGTTCTTCCCCAGGCTCCTTCAGGTACCATACCATATGTAAAAGAAAGTATTAATTAAAAAAAAAAGAAGAAGAGAGTGCAAAAATGCAATGCAATGCAGTTTTTTTTTTTTTTGAGATTGAGACTAAGAGCCCATACTACTGCAGCAGTATTATGAATTTATTTAATTCTTTGTAGACTCACTAAGATGAGCATATGCAGTTTATAAGCTAAATAAGGTTAGTGGCACAGACATTCTGGAATCCAAGCTTCATAGCCTTACAGGTTCATCCGTCATCCGTTACCCAGGCAGCTGAGTACTTAAGTTATTTCTGTACTTCATTAATGCACCATATATAAGAAAATATGCCAAGTTTTTTTTCTGGTAAATGGTGTAAGTACAAAAATAGAGCTGGTATAAATCAATGCTAAATAAAAGCATGTTTCCACTTTATGCAAAAACGGAAAGAGAATTAAGTGACAAACACCAAGATGTAAGCCCATTTCCTGAACTTGTAGTCTGCTGTAATCCTTTTCTTGGAGTCCTCCATTTAAGCCCTGTTTTGAGCTGCATTTGAAGGTGTACCATATTCTTTAAATATGGTTCTTCCATAAGAGTGGCAGTAAAATGTTGTATCTGTATTACAAGATTAATGTGTATTGCTCACATTTTGAAGCATAATTTTCATTGTTCAGTCAGTTATTCTCACTTCCAAAATGATCTCATGCAAAGTGTTGGGCATTTACTTTATAGAGATATCGAAACCATTTGGTATAAGCAAAAATAATGTGGTTTCACTATTGCATACTCGTGTGTTAATTCTCAGTGTTAAAGTTTTATACCTGCAAGTTGTCTTCTGAGGAAGTAAGAAACTCCAACTGATCCAATAAAAATATAGCAACGTATACATTTTATTTAGGTAGTGAGGTGGTATGGGTTCAGTCTTTGGCAATGTCATTTACAAGCAAAATTTCTGGGGAGCATCCTTGTCAACAGAATAAAATGTAAAAATGACCTACATTTTGCACCAATACTGTATAATTTGGTATTGTATAAGGTGTGCAGGTTATAATCAACTTTAGGGCTTTGCTACTTAACACTTGCTTCAGAAAGTGGCGGTACACTTTAAGAACAGAATCCAGGATTTTAAACAGAGTTGACTGGAAAGGCATTGCTATATTCAGAAACTGTTGTTTTATTATAAGATGGGGCAAATATTTGTAAGATTTACAGAAATTCAATGAAGAAATGATTTTCTTCATTCATTTTTCTTTACGTTTGTGTGCTATGAATACTAAGTTGGAATATAATTTATAAAGAAAGGTCATGTTCTGTACTATGAGGCTAGAAAATGTTTTCCTAACCATTTGTCCAAAAATCATGGTTATAAATAATATATGTACTTTGCTTACCTGTAAGCCCTACCAAGGCTCAAGGTTAAACTTTTGCCAGTAGCCTAGTAGTACAGTTGATAAATAATATCCTTGAGCAAGTCTGTTTATTGTTCCACATGTTTTATTCCTCACTGTAGAGGTCAGAATGATGCTCATAAACAAGAAACTGTAGCAGTAAAATGGGTGTCTGAGAGACAGAGAGAGAGAGAGAGAGAAAGAGATGAGTGTTGTGGACTTGCGAGTGAGTAGTGTTCAACATTGTTATGTACTAGTAATAAGTACTGTGGTCATCTGGCACTGGACTGGATGTTTTATGTACCACGGCCCACACCCACAGTAAGTGCAAGTAAAGTGTGCAAACAAGGGAAGTGAAGTTTAAAGTTTAAACGTATGTGTCGTGTACTTATAATTGTGTCATACTGGCAAGTGACAGAATCTATCTTCTGTAGTTGGGAACAACATAATTACTTCATTTGCACTGCGAATCTTCCACTTAGGGTTACTTTTTTATGTCCACCTACTTCTATCAAGTATTTTTCATTTAATTTGAAACTAGTGGAGCCCACGCAGTAACTCTACCACAAACTTGATTCAGTGGTAACTAAATGATTACCAAAGCTTGGTTAGGTTTTACCATCATCTAATAAAAACTGCTAGCAATCTCCAGATTGCACAATTCCTATGGTACACTGACAGTTGAAGGTGTAATTTGGGTGGATAAGGCACATAATTTAATTTTTACGATGCAATGCTCTGCCTTTCTGCCCTCATTATATTTGCAGTGCATCATTTAAAATATTAAGTTATGCTGGAGCGTTTTCAGCAGTGATCCTATTAGAAAAAAATGAATGCTGTTTATCTTTAAGAGCAACTTTCAGCATTTCCTGAGCTGTAAAAGTAATTTAGCTGTTCTGCAAGCACTATTTAAGTACTTACTGTTTTTGTATGTATAATTGTTAGTGTGTGGATTTGTGTATACATACACACACACACACACACACACACACAGATATTACACTGACAGTTATTTCTTAAGAAAACAGGGATCTGCTAGATCAATGTTCATTTAGAAGTTGAGCCAGTAAATTCTATAGTAGAGTTATATAGCAATAATATTTGACAATAATGATAAAAGTGGGTCATACAACAAAGTGCGTCATGGAATATAATGCTACAGATATACAATAATATAGTAGAATAAAATACAGTTAATTATTTAAAATTTTATGATGAGTTGTGATAATGCCAACTTTTGACATCTCATTGGCTCACACTGTTGTATATGGAAATTATTCTGTAATACCTCCTGGTAGAACACTGTAAGTCACACTACATGGTTGATAACTTCTCATACACCAAATATGGACTCCAAAAAATAGTTCTGTAAGTGGAGTTATACATTATAAAATGGTCTAGCAATCCAGCAACTTTAAATAGCAGTGTATCAGATTGCCATGCAAAAGCTGAGGTTACAGAGATCATATTAAAGTTTGGTTTACATTGAGAATTAAGGAGAAACTGATCTAAACCGAGTCTGGGGGAAATGTTTCATTTTGGTGCTTGTGCACACTTGGAAGCTACTGTGGGGACAGATTGCAGGGGGAAATGTTTCATTTTTGTGCTTGTGCATATTTGAAACTACAGAAAGAAATTAAGCTTCAGACGTTTTGCTATGAGTCTGTTTCTCATAAAATTGTAGTTTTCTGGAAAATCACTGGCAGTGGCAGATCTCTGAGGACTGAAGTCAGAATATAATGGCAGGCAGCAAACATTTCATTTGTTTTCAGACTTCATCCTTCAGAAAATTCATGCTGTGCTATGGAAAATCTGTTGTTCTGTCCACAGCACAGTCTGTTTGGAAGGGCAGTATTTAAAAGTGTCATTGCATTTCTGTGCCTTTGTTTGTTCCCCCATATTTTTAGTGGCTTTGTCTAGATTTCTTGCTCTAACACATTGAGAGGCAAAGCCATAATATCTTCAGTCAATAACAAAATTAATTCTGTAGAGCTGTATCTGCGCCTTCTGGCTTCTGCTGATTTTAATTTCAGTTTATCCATTACTAACATTTCATGCAATGCATAATTTTGTATGTCACATCTCACAGACTGCCAGCTGCAGTTAATTTTATTTTTATAAAAGACAATTGTATTTTAGTTTTGCACAACTTCAAATATTAATATAAATAAAGCACTATTGTTCTTCTGCGTATTTTGTGTTTCATTATCATATTTTGGTTATCTGTTCAGTTTGTGTTTAAAAGTTGGCATCCCACAAATCCAGTGGAATGGGTGGGGTTGCATAATTATGTATGTAAATTTTATGTTAATCAGCATACAGATTTGTACCTATTTTTCATGGGCCTTTGTCCAGATTTTTTATGTTTCCAGGTTGAAAGGTATGACAAATCCACAGAACCCTCTCTCACACATACAAATACACAGAACCCCCCTCTCACACACACAAAGGGACAGGCACAGACTCACACATACACAAACATGCAAATTAGCTTTGATTAAATTTTTACTATAATGTGTGCATCTATATTTTTAATGCATGCTTTTCTGATTGCAAATACAATACAAGACAGACTGACATATAGGATAAAAAATCAATACCAGGTATTCTTCAGTTTGTACACTATAAGTGCTGGTGTATTGAAACAGTTAGAAAAAAAACATTTCATGCTGATATGATCAGAGGCTACTTTCATAAATGCTTTAGTACATAAAAGCTGCAAGTAAATGAATCCACATTATATCCTTACTATCCTGAGAATGATAAATGGTAAACAGTGGTAGATTTAATTCGCCAGAGTCTGTTGAAAAACGTGAATATTGGCACTATTGCTTTTGAAAGTTATTCCCAAGGAAGAGTTGAAACAAAATCAGTGATGTGCATATTTCCAGAATCACATAAATGGTAACAACATGCAAATCCTGATCTCCTGGGCAGAACAAAGACACACAGAGAGTTAATGTAAGTGAAAGCTAGAATGTTGCCACAATTTCTGAGACAATATTAAAACAGAGTTTTATGTCAAACAGCTTTTGACCTTAGTTTATATACAGTGCAATAGTAATATTAACAGAATGACTCATATAATAAGGATTCCAGTAGCTCTGCTTTTGTGGCTGAAGTAATTCCTGTCAAGTACAGCACTCTGTTCTAATAAAGTTTAATATATATTAAAGTTTTAAGTACAGTTAAAGTTTAGGTCTTCCATGTTTAACTGGCATGGAAATTGTATTATAGTCTTCATTTTGGAAAGAAGACTACTGGCTGCCAGTTAGTGTGCTTTGTTGTTTGTATAATGTATCAAAACAGTTTGTGAAAAAGCATTGGAAGCTGTTGTACAACCCTAATCAAAATGACTTTGTTCTGATGAAACTTGCTTCTCCTCTAATAAATTCTTCATGACATGTAGCCAGATTGTGATTATGGTATTACTCCTAACTGACAGAGAAAGTAAAATCTAATAATGTTATTTCAGACAAGCTATCTGTAACTAAGAAAAATAAAGGCTTTCTTGCTATTTTTGCTTTTTTTTGCCTAAAGTTAAGCTTTGAACATGTACACCAAACCAACTGTTACCTTGCTAGAATGTCATACATTGCTGAATATTTTTATATTTACGCCAGTAGCCACATAAATTAAAATATTAGGTTTATGTTAATTAGGAGTGTGATGCCCATGCCCTAGTCCAGCAATCAAGGAGCCTCAATCCTTACCACTAACACCAGAGAGGGTATCTCATATAAGAGGAAAGGATAACAAATACACACTGTAAAGTACAATTTCCCTTAAGTGCACACAGAGATCACAGTCAATCTGGGGCTGGTTGCTCCCTTGCTCTCCAGGTCCCCAATAAGACTCCCCACTGGCACAGCTATAGGGTCCAGATCTCAGCCTAGCTGGCAAGCTAACCTCCAGTACCCTCTCTGTCTAACCAGTGCTTCATGTCCCTGCCCAAGTAGCTGACACACATACATACTTTGAGATAAGTATTTATACAACTTCACAGACACTTCTGGGAAAGACTGACACAGATTCTCCAGCTATTCCCCTTTTACCCAGACTATACGATAGTAATCACTGCCACCACCAGCTAATAATTATCAGCTACCCAAAGGCCCTTAAAAGGGTGTCCAATTATTACTGTGCAATATTATTATCCAATTGGTAGTATAGCCCAGGGCTAAAGCTATAGGAGTGGCTTTGTACAATAAACTCTATAAAATATGCAATGTACTCTAGAGATTAACTTATCTCTACATAAACCAGCCACAGTTGAAAAGGGTTTAAAAATTATTTAATAATAAATACTAAAAACACAAAACAATACTACTACACCACAGTGTTATTCAAGAGTTCAGAGATCACACAGAAACTTAAAATAATTCAGTAGTACAGTTCTGAAATAACAGAAAAACACTTAGTCTAACTTTCGTCTAATTTCCTAGCTATTACTACAAGAAAACATACTTCTGAAATAACTTACTTAAGACACAGGCCGAGTGCTGATAAGTTGGATATCCAAGATCAAAATGCTTAATAATCTCTGGTTCTCACTGTTTAAATTGAAACTGCAGTTCTGATAAAGCATTACATTATTTGTTTACACTTTCCTGGTTCCCAGGCCACAGAAACTACATTTACATTCTTTTACACTTAGAGCAATAAAGGACATTCCACGTGTAAATTCTGGTCATTAACTTTAGCCTTAAATCAATAGGCAGGATGCTTACTCCAGACCCATAGACTCCAAATTCTAACTTCAAAAGACATACAAAACATAATTTTAATTTCAAAGAACATTTGAAATGCTTGGCTTAGTTTTCCTTACAGCAGATGGCAATGTTGCTACAATCTTGAAGTTCACATTTTACAGTGTTTTCTTTCATTTAAGAAACAAGCCTGTATTTTATATTTATATTTACAAAAGCCAGAATTATGTATCAAATTCTATTTGACTAGGCTGGCAGCCTTTACCCCTTCTCTACCAGTGTTTACATCTCCCCCCCCCCCCCGGAGAACTCATGCTAGTTTTTCAAGTGACCCTTGATAAATGCCGCTTGAGGGGGTTAGGTCTATCTGAGTGTACATCACTCCATTCCCTGTCTTGAGACCCCATCTGCATTGGCATTGCTAATCCCACTGTGGTCCTGCATTGACATATCATATGCTTGCAACCCCAGGTTCCATCTTAGCAACTTGGCATTTTGCTGATTGGCTATGCTTAACCATGTTAGGGGGTTGTGATCTGTCATAACAGTGAACTTTCTTCCATACAGATAAGGCTGAAGTTTCTACAGTGCCCACACTATGGCTAGACATTCCTTTTCTACAGCTGCATAGCATTACTTCCTGGGTTGGAACCTATGACTGAGGTAAACCACTGAGTGCTCTTCCCCCTCTGAAAAAATCTGGCTAAGTACAGCCCCCACCCCATAGTTTGAAGCATCCACCTGCACAACAAACTCTTTGCTGTAATCTGGACTGGCTAACACAAGGGGTCCTCCCAAAGCTTCCTTAAGCTTCTGGAATGCCTGCTCACATGCTGGGGTCCACACTACCTTATCTGGCTTGTTCTTCCTTGTCAGATTTGTGAGGGGAGCAGCTACAGTACTACAACTAGGGACGAACTTTCTGTAGTACCCTATTGTCCCTAAGAATGCCCTCAACTGCTTTTTAGTAACAGGTGCAGGCCATGCCTGAATGGCTTCCACTTTGGCAGGTTCTGGCCTTATCTTACCACTCCCCACTCTATGTCCTAGGTAGGAGACCTCTGCCATACCCACCTGACATTTGCTTGGCTTAATGGTCAACCCTGCCCTCTGTAGTCTGCCCAACACCTCCCTGACATGCTGAAGGTGCTCTGGCCAGGAATGGCTGTAGATGGCAATATCATATAGGTAAGCAAGGGCAAACCCTCCTGCTCCTGCTAGGATATTAATTACTAGCCTCTGGGAAGTCACTGGGGCATTCTTCATCCCAAAGGGCATCTTTGTGAGCTCATACAAGCCAAAAGAAATTACAAAGGCTGACTTCTGTCTAGCACTGGGAGTCAAGGGCACCTGCCAGTAACTCTTGGTAAGATCAATGGTGGTAAGATACTTAGCCCCACCCAGCTGCTCTAGTGCCTCATCTCTCCTAGGCATGGGGTAAGCATTCAACTCTGTGTGACTATTTAATTTCCTGTAGTCCACACAGAACCCGGTGCTGCCATCCTTCTTTGGTACCAGCACCACTGGGGAGGCCCAGAAACTGTTGGACTCTTGAATCACTCATAGGTCCAACATCTCCTGTACCTCTTCCCTCAGAGTCTGTCTGACTCTCTCAGGCACCCTATAAGGGGCTGCCTAATAGGTCTTTGGGTTCCTGTATCCACCTGGTGCTGCACCAGGTGGGTGCACTCTGGTTTCCCAGTGAACATGTCCCTAAATTCCTGCAACACTGCTCGGATTTCTCGAACCTGGGTAGGCGATAACTGCTGGGACATTGCTACCCCTTCAACCGAGGTGTCAGCCCAAGCCTCACTGAGGAGATCAGTCACTAGATCTCCCTCAGACTCCTCCTGCAATCCACTGCAAATGCTCAGCACAAGGGCCTCCCTATCATGGTAAGGTTTCATCATGTTAAGATGGTACAATTTGTGCCCCCACCGTCTGCCTAGCAGTTCCACCATGTAGTTAACATCACTTACCTTTCTTACCACCTTGTAGGGACCCTCCCAAGCTGCTTGCAGCTTGTTGTGTCTGACAGGAATGAGAACCATTACCAGCTGCACCACAGCATACTCTCTAGCTCAAGCATTCCTGTCATACCACATCTTTTTCTGTTGTTGGGCTTCTGCCAGGTTCTCCTGTGCCAAGCCCATGAGTTCCCTGAGCCTTGTCCTGAGGTTTAGGACGTATCCCACAACAGACTCCTTGTGAGACTCGCACTCACCTTCCTACTCATCTTGAATTGAATCTAGAGGTCCCCTTACCCTATGCCCATACAGCAACTCAAAGGGTGAAAAACATGTGGATTCCTGGGGAACCTCTCTGTAAGTAAACAACAGATAGGGCAAATATTTGTCCTACTCTCTCTTAAACTGATCTGCAAATGCCCGTAGTATGGACTTGAATGTAGAGTTTAACCTCTCAACATGACCATTAGTCTGGGGATGGTAGGGGGTGGTCTCCATGTGCTGCACCCCACAGGACTTCCACAGACAAGCCAGCAGGTCTGACATGAAATCGGCATCTCTGTCAGACAATATTTTTTTGTGAAAATTACCCTGCTGAAAATCTCTAACAAAGCATTTGCCACCTTCTCTGCCTCAATGGAGGACAAAGCCACTGCTTCAGGGTATCGTGTAGTATAATCCACTACCACTAGGATATACTTTTTCCCTGTGAAACTTGGGGTACACAGAGGACCCACAATATCCATAGCTACCCTCTGAAATGGCTCCTCAATCACAGGCAAAGGCATCAAAGGTGCTCTCACCTGGTCTCCCACCTTGCCTACCTTTTGGCACTGCTCACAGGTCCTGCAGTACCCTGTTACATCTCTGGAAATTCCAGGTTAATAGAAGTTTTGCATACTATGTCTGTTTGTACATTTTATGCCCATATGACCTGCAAAAGGAATATCATGGGCTATGGCTAGAAGCGCTAGATGGTAGGCTCTAGGCACTACCAACTGCTGTACTCTCTCACCTTCTAGCTCTCCCTCAGGGGTCCCACTCTCTGTATAGTAACTCTTTGTCCCAGTATACAGATTCCCCCTTCCCTTGAGAATCAGGTGCCTCCCTAGCTACCTGCCTCAGGCCTAGCAATTTAGGGTCTGAGAGCTGAGCCTGTCTCAACTCTCTCCTTGTAACCCTTCCCAGCTCCCCTTTCACAGGAAGTCTGGCATCCTCTGACAGTGGTGCCTCACTGTCAGCCTGGGTACTACTACTCACCTGTACCTTTGCAGTCACTCTGTCTAAGGGAACATCAGTACCCACAAGCAGCTGTGGCTCACCTTCAGTCTCACTGCTACAGCATAGCTCATTCCCTGAAGTAACCACCTCACCAGTCCTGGCTGCAAGTATGCAGTCTGTCTGGGCCTCCCTCAGGCTACCAGACCCACATGCTTGTCTCCTAGCCTCACTGCGTGTAACTGCATAAGTACATGGTACTGCTTCATCCAAATCCTTCCCTCTCAGGACATCTGCAGGATGGTAGTTTAGTACCCCTGTTGTCTCAAGACAACCTGCCATTGGAATTTTGTCTTTCCCACTTACTGGCTCCCTCACCTTTTGTTCCCCACCTTGCCTCCATGGACACCTGTATGCCACATGGCCCCACTGGTTGCATTCAAAACATTTAACCTTAGCTCCTGGATGTGTACCTGGACTAGTGGCTTCCCCTGCTACTGGCAGATTCTGTTGTGGCAATCTGTGCTGCCCACCATCGGTTCCTTTAGATCCATGAGCAGCACTGGGGGGTCTCCTTCCTGTGTAGGGCTGCCCTGCTTGCCAGGTATAGGTCTCCCTTCTTCCCCAACTCATCTGAAGTAGCACATTGTCTATCAGTTAATCAGATCCTCATGTCCTAAGGAAAAGTGCTAAGGGCTTGTTCCCTTACCAAAAGGTCTGCCAGCCCTTCAGAAGTGGTGACCTAACATCCACTCACCCAACTATAAAAATAAGTGCTCAGTTCAGCAACATATTCACATACATTTTCATCTGCCTTGCGTCTATGCTCATGAAACTTTTTCTTATACATTTCAGGTGGTATCTTAAATGTTCTAAAAGACATTTTTTACAGCAGTATAATCAAAACAGAGTCAGGCATTTTTGATAAAAAAGTTATAGCTTTCCCATGGAGTAAGGCGGTCAGGAACCATACCCAGAGCCTTTGGTCAACACTATACTGTTTGCATACCCTCTCAAACATATGAATGAAACTATCAAAATTATCCTCCTCTTTAAATTGCAGAAGAAATTTACTGACCTGTTGTGCTTCTGGGGTCCAGTTACTCCCTTCCCTTTACCTCATTGACTCTGGTGAAGAGTCAGCATTTCCCTCTCATGCCTCCTCTGACGCTCCTTTTCTTTGGCTTCTATCTCCAAATACCTGGCCTCCAACTCAAGTCTCTTTAGCTCCAGCTGGATTTTTAAGTCCACTGCAGAAAGGTTGAGCTGTCCATTCTCCGAGAATATTGCATCTACACTGCCAGTCTGATTGTCCTCCTGGATGCTGTTTTCTGATGCAGCTGTAACCAAGGCTGCAATCAGGTCTGCCTTAGTCAAGTTTCCATGCACCAGTACCCTAGCCTGGTACATCTCCACCAGCTGGCTCCTTGTCAGCTTTCCATATTCCTCTGCTGACATGCTGCCTGCTCACCCTGACTAACTAAGCTAACAAAAGAAACAAAACAATTGTGATCTGAACTCTGAGTATTCACGGCGTGGCTGTTTTAGAGTACAAAACACCTTCAGAGATCACTGTACATAAGCTACAGGATTCACTCTACCCACACCACTACAAGCCAATTAGTATTTGCCAACTAATTAATATGTGATGTGGATATCCACCACCACCACAAATGTGAAGTGGAACCCACCACTGCAAACCACATGTGATGCCTGCTTCCTGGCCCAGCAATCAAGGAGCCTCACTCCTCACCACTAACACCAGAGAGGGCATCTCATATGAGAGGAAAGGATGACAAATACACACTGTTATTTGTTGTTTAATTTTACCTGTAGGCTAACACACTCAAGTGCGCTAGCCGTTAAAAGCATTTATAGCATTTACTGTCTGTTTTTCCTCTGTTTTCTGCAAAAAAGAAAAAAACAAAAAAAAAAAAATCTTGTTTTCCCGCCTTACTGAACTAGAATAGTCCAGTCTTCAGAGTTTGCTGATCTCTGGGCTTTGGCTTGGTTCCTGTGCTATTCCATATCCTTATTTGGATAAAGGGAAGCTTCTTTGTTCACCAGTGGGAGTGGGGAGCACTGAGCAGCCTATTTGTCCCTAGAGCAGTGGTTCCAGCCAGAAACTTGTAGTCTATTGGCCTTTTTGGGTCAATTCCTAGCTCTTTTCAACCCCCTGCTATAAAGCCCGCTTTAGCGCGCTTTTGCATGATTTAGAGCGGAGTTGCCCATAGAGCACCATCGGGCAGCGCCGGTTAAACAAGGTTAAACTATTTCTGGCTCCGTAAAGTCTGCTTTTCAATTTTTCCCTTAGAACTTCTCTACTTGCAATCTAAACAGTCTATTCTCTATCTCAAAAGCTCAGCACTTGCTCCTAAAGCATTTTTATATAGGTAAAGCTCAGCACTTGCTCCTAAAGCATTTTTATATAGGTAAAGTACTTGTATACTAAACAAAGTACTACATTAGCCTAGAATCCCCTTGAGTACCCATTTCCCTATAGGTCCCTTCTGACTCAGTTACACAGCAAACTTTTTCACTTTTTCTAGCATGTCGAAGGGTCAGTTGCTAGCGTCCTCTCCTGTTCAGCTGGTAAATCTGGGCATTTTGAGGCAATGTTACAATTGCCTCATGTACACAGACAACCCACTCCTTCTCTCACAAAACACAAATACATGTGAGAGATGCAACTATATAGCCAAACTGGAGGCTGAGCTCTCTCAACTCAGGACTGGCAAGACCAGACAGGAGGAGAAGGAAACCACGCACACCACAAACCCAGTTTCACATAGAACTATCACAACTGCAAAACAAACACATAAACACACAAAGACATACTCGGAGGCACTGATCAAAAATCTACCAAAACTACAGAGGCCTCCAAAGCAGACACCCAAGCAACTGCCACCTCAAGACATAAGACATGCAACACATAGTTCTCAAAGTCAGTGTGCTAAACAGTCACAGCCCTTAAGGCCAAACACAATGCCAGACACACTTGTTATAGGTGACTCCATAGTCAGACACACTGACGTCCCACTCACCAGACTGAACAAGGAAAAGATCACAGTAAGCTGCCTGTCAGGCGCTAGAATCCGCCACATAATAGAAGCACTCAGGTCACTCCACAGCAAGTACAAGTATGACTCAGTCATTGTCCATGCCGGTGTGAACGACCTGAGACATACCTCCCTGGACTACATGAAAACAGACATAGAGGAGCTCTCAGATTATGTAGCCCAGGCCGGTATGACCCTGACCCTGAGCAGTATCCTACCCTCACCAAGAATGATGCCACAATACAGAGACAAAATGATCAGCTTTAATAATTGGCTTAATTACTGGTGTCATTCTAAGGGGATCCAATGTCTGTCTGCCTGGGATGACATGCTTGACAAGCCACACTGCTTCGCAAGGGACGGCTTGCACCTGTCACCCCTGGGCTTCCGGATATTGGCAAAGGCTCTTGCCACCCCATAGTGCCTTTTTAGGCAAGGCTCAAATGATAAACCTACCACCCTAGAAAACAAAAATGGAGAAAACTAAGGGTAATACTGCTCAATGCCAGAAGTCTAAACCTCAAGATGCACGCCTCAAGCCCTCCTCAGTATGGAGAACATTGATGTCTGTGCTGTGACTGAAACCTGGTTCAAGGCTCCTGAGAGCACCCCAGCACTATCAGGTTATACCTCATATCATGCGTTCCGGCCCCAAAATCCGGACCGAACCACAAAAGGACGGGGAGTATCCATATTCATAAAGGATACCCACACCTCCAGGTTAGTGGCAACGCACGAAGCATCAGAGACCATCCAGGTGCAATTAACCATAGGTAAAACTGCCCTATAGTTTGTAACATGCTACAGACCACCTTCTCAAACTCAGGAAACCCACACAGCCTTCCTGAAGACACTGGAGAGTATGAATGTCTCTCCAAACACCATCATATTGGGTGACTTCAACTACCCAAACATAGACTGGGAACATTACTCAAGCCCCAATACCCTAGCCCAAAGGTTCCTTGAGTTCATAAACTCAAATGCTATGGAACAACTAGTCACCATTCCCACAAGAGGAGAAAATATACTAGACCTGATCATTACAAACATGGGGACAAAATGCTCCACACTGGAAGTATATCCCTCATTGGTGAGATCAGACCATAAATTAATCTCACTGGAGATCCACATCCCGCCCCCACCCCCAGCAAAAAAGACCACAGTGAAGAACTTCTCAAATGCAAACTTCACACTTCTTAAGACTGGAGTGGTATCCCTCAAGGCCCCCGAGCCAGTGGAAACCACAACCCACGCTGCTGAAACCCTTACAAATGCCTTCTACGAGCACCTCCAGGAATGTATGGATCAAGCAATCCCTAATAAAATCAAGACCCTTTCCACCAAAGGCAGGCACCCGGTCTGGTGGACTCCAGCCATAAACAAACTCTACAACAAGAGGAGAAAGCTACTACATGACAGAGCAAAATCCCTAAAAGGGAAGGCATCTCTGATCAATACTAGCAAAAAACTACGATCACTCATAAAATCATCCAAGGCCAACTTTGAGAGAAAAATCGTTAATGACACAAAAGACAATCATAAAGCTTTCTTTAGCTATGTTAGAAACCTGGGTGGAAACTCCCAGATATGCTCAGAATTAGTCCAAAATGATAAAAAAATCACTGAACCCACAGACATTGGCAAGATACGGGCAGCCAGGTTCAGTGCAAATTTCTCCTCCCTCCCCAAAAGGAGAAATATCTATCCCACCAGAGTCTAGCCTCCCAAACATCTCAGATGCCCAGGTGAGAGCTGCTCTCTCTAAAGCAAAAAACACAGCATCAATGGGACCGGACGGTGTTCCCGACTGTGTGCTACACGAACTCAATGAGGAACTAAACCCACACATAAGGCTGCTGTTTAATCTTAGCCTTACTACAGGATACGTACCCAAAGAATGGCGTATGGCAACTTTGGTCCCACTCCACAAAGGCGGTGCTTCTACGGACCCTGGAAATTACTGCCCCATAAGCTTGACGAGCCTTGTCTGCAAAGCTATGGAGAGGATCATAATGGAACTCATAAATAAAGACATTGGGGACCTACAGACACTGGATCCTACCCAATTTGGCTTTGTCAAGGGCAGATCCTGCCTCTTGAACTTGGTCGACTTTTTGAAACAGTCACTAAGGCCATTGATGAGGGTAAGGCAGTTCACACAGCCTACCTTGACCTAGCAAAGCGTTGACACAATACCCCACTCGGGCATCATAGAAAAGCTCACCAGCTTAGATGTAAACCCATATGTCACAAGATGGGTTGCAAACTGGCTCAAGGACAGAACACACAGGGTTAGAGTTGCTGGTGCCATGTCAGACTCTAAGCCGGTCACGGCGGTGTCCCACAGGGCTCAGTCCTGGGCCCCTCTTGTTCGGCATTTATTTTTCTGAAGTGCAGGCAAACATAGGGGATTGTGGCTGACAAAATTTGCAGATGACTGCAAACTGGGCACCATAATTGACACTCCATCAGACACAGACATCCTCCAGAAAGGTCTCATAGAAATGGATAACTGGTGCCAGAGCCATGGCCTTAAGCTAAATGCCAAAAATGTATAGTCATACCCTTTGGGAAAAACAAGGTAACCCCTAATTACCACATAGGTGGTAATCCATTAAACACGGAAGAAGTTATCAGGGACCTGGGGACCCAAGTTGACAGTAACCTCTCTTTTGACACTCACATTGCCAAAGTGGTTAGGAAGACCTTCTACATTGCCCACCTGATCATGAAGGGATTCACATCCAGATCAGGAGAGGTCATTGTACCCCTGTACTCTTCACTTATCAGACCAATGATTGAGTACAACGCCCCATTCGGAATGTACCTTACTCGACACCTGCAGCAGTTGGAAAGACCCCAAAAGTTCCTCACCAAAAGGATAAAGGGGCTCAAACATATGTCATATGATGCCCGACTGAAGAAACTCCAGCTCTATTCAGTCGCATACCGTCTGCTCAGAGGTGATCTGTGCCTGACATACAAGGCCATGTCCAACCCGGAATTAATGGACATGCTCCACCTCAAAAAATCCAAATCCACCAGAGCCACGAGAGCAAGAGACTTAAACCTCAACACGGATATAAATAGGACGTGCTGGAGGGACAGATTCATCACCCAGAGACTCCCTACACTATGGAACAGAATCCCAGTCCATGTGAGGCAGAGCCCCTCACTGACTCTGTTCAAGAGAAATCTTGACAAGTGGATGGGAGATCGTAGGTTTACCCCGGGAATCATCTCTGTATCACTGCTGGACAGAGGCACAGAAAACTAATGGGTATAGTATTCTCATCCTAAGGGGTGGTGAAAGCCACACACACTCTGGCTAGGCTTATAAATGCCCTAGGGCAGATAGCCTAGTATGAACCTATGAACCTATGTAAAGTACAATTTCCCTTATGTGCACACAGAGATCACAGTCAGTCTTTGGCTGGTTACTCCCTTGCTCTCCAGGTCCCCAATAAGACTCCCCACTGGCACAGCTATAGGGTCCAGATCTCAGCCTAGCAGTAAAGCTAACCTCCAGTACCCTCTCTGTCCAACCAGTGCTTTGTGTCCCTGCCCAGGTAGCTGACACACACCCACGCTTTGAGATAAGTATTTATACAACTTCACAGACACTCCTGGGAAAGGCTGACACAGATTCTCCAACTGTGCCCCTTTACCCAGACTATACAGTAGTAATCACTGCCACCACTAGCTAATAATTATCAGCTACCCAAAAGCCCTTAAAAGAGTGTCCGATTATTTGCTGTGCAAAATTATTATCCAATAGTAGTGCAACATAAGCAATCTTAAGGTTTTGGAAGGGCTTATTACAGGATCACTTATAAACATGCAATGTACTCTAGAGCTTAATTATCTCTACATAAACCAGCCACAGTTGAGAGGTTTTAAAAATATTTAATAATAAATACTAAAAACACAAGACAATACTACTACACCACAGTGCTATTCAAGAGTTCAGAGATCACACAGAAACTTAAAATAAATCAGTAGTACAGTTCTGACATAACAGAAAAACACTTAGTCTAACCTTTATAGTCCTAGCTATTTCTACAATAAAACATACTTCTAAAATAACTTACTTCCATAGAGCAAGGCAGTGCTGAGTTGAATAGTCATATCAAAATGCTTAATAATCTCTGGTTCTCACTGTTTAAGTTGAAACTGCAGTTCTGATAAAACATTACATAATTTGTTTACACCTTCCTGGTTCCCAGGCCACAGAAACTACATTTACATTATTTTACACTTAGAGCAATAAAGGACATTCCATGTGTAAATTCTGGTCATTAACTTTAGCCTTAAAACAATAGACAGGATGCTTACTCCAGACTCATTGACTCCAAATTCTAACTTCAAAGGACATACAAAACATAATTTTAATTTCAAAGAACATTTGAAATGCTTGGCTTAGTTTTCCTTACAGCAGATGGCAATGTTACTACAATCTTGAAGTTTACATTTTACAGTGTTTTCTTTCATTTAAGAAACAAGCCTGTATTTATATTTATATTTACAAATGTCAGAATTATGTATCAAATTCTATTTGACTAGGCTGTCAGCCTTCACCCTTTCTCTACCAGTCTTCATAATAATAATAATAATAATAATAATAATAATAATAATAATAATAATAATAATGTCCTTGGATCTGGATTCCATACCCTTCAATATAAGCTACATGATGAAAAAGGACGTCCTTATAATAGTGGATATGTAGTGTTAAAAGGATAGTTCATTGTCAACATAGGTTCCTGGATCTCTAACTACAAGATCAGTTTTCAGGGGGTGTTGTCAATATGGTAGTTACAAAGAGAGCCATGCTAGCTGATGGATACTACTGCACATTTCTTGGTTATAAGTGTCAGTCCATGGTTTTGGCACCAACTATTTGAACGGGGCAGGCCCTTTGTAGGATCATGGTGTCCTCTGGAGAGTTTATGATGGTACCAAGTTTGCATTTCTCTGCAAAGTTAGCCACAACCCTTTAACATTAGCTTTGACTTCTGAAAAGTAAATTCCAAAGAGAAGTGTCCCAAGGACTGAACCCTGGGGCACTCCATTTGTTATAATTCTTTTGAAGTAGAGCTACTCATCTTCAGTTCCTATGCTGTATTTGTGAGACAGTTTGCTATCCAGTGAGTTACATAGGGGTTAACAGTTAGCTGAGAGAGGTTATCTATGATGCCTGGGTTTGGGATGGTGCTGAACACCTTTGAAAGGC
Source organism: Protopterus annectens (assembly GCF_019279795.1). NCBI lineage: Eukaryota > Metazoa > Chordata > Ceratodontiformes > Protopteridae > Protopterus > Protopterus annectens. The sequence goes on along the minus strand of NC_056730.1, from coordinate 877,784,626 downwards.
CCAAACAGGCAGCATGCACTGATTTCCCTCATCCATTGCCTCAGTAACTATCTTGAAGAAGTCAACCAGATTATATAGGCAGTACCAGCCATTGATGAATCTGAACTGGATTCGGTCAAGAGTCTGTACATAACGTATATCCCTATTTATTAGTTCAACCCTTTCCACAGCTTGCAGATGAGGCTGGTCAGGCTTATGGGTCTGTAATTACCTCAGACTGTTGTAGCCCCATCTTTTTGCTGGGGAATGACTGTTACTGTTCTCCATTCATCATCCTGTACAAAGCATGTTTTCAAGGCTAATCTTGAACAGCTTCTGTAGGGGGTCTGACAATTCATGATTGAGGCTAGCCAGTAGGCAGTATGGTATGTTATATGACCCCATAGACATAATATTCTAAGCCTTAGAAAGTGACTGTGAACATGTTCTTGGGATATTTGAGTGGTAGTAGATGCAGGTATTTGATCTGAAAATATTGCAGGGGAGAGTGGGGTGCAGTTAGATCTGAATTTATCGACTACTAGACTGGCTATGTCCTCTGGGGCTGAGTATATGATATTTACTATTAGATGTATGCAGTGCTGGGCATTGTTTCTGAGACTTCTAACACAGTTCATAGGTTAAAGAAGGCTTTGTGGTTTTCTTTCACCTGGGTAGACATTTTTACCTCATATCTGGCTTTGGCTGATTTGATCAGGATTCAGAGTTTCTTGTTTAGTTCAGCAAGAGCATTTTTGGCTTTTTAAGAGCTAGATTTATTTTTGTATGCCAAGAGATTTTTTATTATTATTATTATTATTATTATTATTATTATTATTATTACTGAAGAACCTGTTTATATTAGGGTTCTGCCATAGGGGTTAATTTTGAATTTTACATCGTATTTATTTCTGAGGGGGACAGATGCATCTATGCAACTATTTAGACCATGTGCGTGGAACTTGGCATTAACAAAATCTGCATAAGCAGTGGGACTGATGAAGTGGAAGGGGCTTTTGAATTTAGTCAGGTGGGACTGTTGAAGTGGAAGGGGCTTTTGAATTTAGTCAGGTGGGACTGTTGAAGTGGAAGGGGCTTTTGAATTTAGTCAGGTGGGACTGCTGAAGTGGAAGGGGCTTTTGAATTTAGTCAGGTGGGACTGCTGAAGTGGAAGGGGTTTTTGAATTTAGTCAGTTGGGACTGCTGAAGTGGAAGGGGCTTTTGAATTTATTCAGGTGGGACTGTTGAAGTGGAAGGGGCTTTTGAATTTAGTCATGTGGGACTGCTGAAGTGGAAGGGGCTTTTGAATTTAGTCAGGTGGGACTGCTAAAGTGGAAGGGGCTTTTGAATTTAGAGAGGTGGGACTATTGAAGTGGAAGGGGCTTTTGAATTTAGCTGGGTGGGACTGCTGAAGTTGAAGGGGCTTTTGAATTTAGCCAGGTGGGACTGCTGAAGTGGAAGGGGCTTTTGAATTTAGTCAGGTGGGACTGTCAAGGTGGAAGGAGCTTTAGAATTTAGTCAGGTGGGACTGCTGAAGTGGAAGAGGCTTTTGAATTTAGTCAGGTGGGACTGCTGAAGTGGAAGGGGCTTTTGAATTTAGTCATGTGGGACTGCTGAAGTGGAAGGGGCTTTTGAATTTAGTCAGGTGGGACTGGTGAAGTGTAAGGGGCTTTTGAATTTAGCCAGGTCATCACTCTGGTTTAGCAGACTATAATTTTCATAGTCTCTGAATATTGAAGCATTTGAGGATGCTTATAGCTTCAGTCTTATGGTGAATGCATCTGACTTGTGGTCTGATATGACCAGGGAGAAGGTTACAATTAGCATGGAGCAGAGTGCAGTCAAGAAGTCTTTGGGTATACACATTTGAAGATGCACAAGTCTCCCATTTGACAGTGGGCTAGTTGAAGTCTCCTAGGAGAATGGTGTTTGGGTTAATGTATAGGGTCTCTACACTGTTTAGGTAATAGGTATGGGCCACATGGGACATAGAGGCAGTACTGTAGTTAGTTATGATGTGATAAAGGATCTTGTTTATAGTAAGGTGAACATGGAGGAGTAAAGTTGCTTTCTTGTCTACAAGTCTAACAGTGAGATTTCATTCTAGGAATGTAGAGACACCACCATCTTTCATGTCTCCTTCTAATGCAGAGGGACTGCATGAGTGATAGGCATTGAAGCCATCCACTGATGGAGTGCTATCACTGGCCTTGCTCCAAATCTTTGTGACAATGTATATATCTATATTTTCAGGGTAAGCAGTGATTATAGGGTGTGGAGTTTTTTTATTAAGCCTCAATACCTTAATATGTTCCTGATGCTGCTCAGCTGTATTGAAAGTTTTAGAAACATGACTTTGCTTAAAAATCATAGAACAGGGGTAGACTAGATTTTAGGTAATATACAGAAGCCTGAGGGGTGAAGGCCTTACCTGGTAAAGCAGTTAGGACTGTTTGCCCCCTCTTCCCAGACCGATACATCCTGTTCCCCCCCTTTGAGTGACATCAGAAGTTAAGTCAAATTGTTGAAGTCAGTTATTATCTTTTTTTGTGTTATGGCATTACTCTTGGTGATGGTGGAATACTGTTCAATAGCTAGGTTCGTACCTGCCTCAGACATATATTCCAAGAGCTTTGTTACACCTCTCTTCATGTAGTCAAGGGAGTTATGTCTCAAGTCGTTTATACCCACCTGTCCAACTACTGTGTCATATGTGTACTTCTAGTGCACAGGCTCTAGGAGTGCTTATGTGATGTACTGAATCCTTGCACTTGATATGCAACTAATCATGCGCCTCTTTTTGCACAGCCTGGTGAATGATGCATCAGTGTGTCTCACTATGGAGTCTCCCATGATGAGGATATTGGTATGTTTAGTGGTTTGTCTTATCAGCTTTTTGACTGAGCCTTTGTGACTCATATATGTATGCTTCATGGTGGGTGTTGCCTGTCGTGTGTGTTTTTAAAGTTATTTATAGTGGCTTCATCAGAGACCTTTCCCTCCAGTAACATTATATAACTACATCTGTCACACACACACACACACACACACACACACACACACACTGGCAGATTGTTTAAGCAGTGGGTGGTTGTCAGTGAGCATGACACAACTGTGGCATTGACTCACAATATCCATTTCTACCAAAGTGGCTGCAGAGACAGTTGAAAAGTGTGAATATTTGGTTGCAGCTGCTTACTACTGTGGGCTGCAGGGGGGTTACTGTCTAAAACATTTGGAGTTGCTTAACTGGAGTACTATCTGTCTAAGATGTGCAATGCAAGTCTACACACAAAGTGGAATGAACCATTTCACACAACAATTGACTGTTAACTATTTTCAGAATTTCTGGAGTTAGTTATAAAGAGAAAGTTATGGTTCTACATGCCTGTGCCTGTACAGTGCATGTTTAAAAAGCTGAGGGAGAAGCAGTGCCTTGCAAATGCAAGCAAGTTACGATAGCCGAGAAATTAAAAAATATCCACGGAACCCACTAGCTAATAGCAAACCAGTGCAATTCAAGGATCTAGAAGCAATAAGAGAATGAGAACTCACTCCAATCTTCCTCTACTCGCGCAAGAGTTTCAAACTTTAAAGCAAAGCAACTCTAACGAAGATCACAATAACTGCATATATACTGGAAAACAGGGTTACTACCTGCCCCTCTTTGCACACAATAGTCTTTATTTGGGCAGTTACGTCCTACGGGGAAAAAAAAAGTGGCAAATATCCTAAGATTTTAGGACAAAAAAAATCCTGTTTTCTTGGAACTCAAAGTCTAAACTAACTTTACTAGTAGTAACAAAGTTAGTAACAGAGATAAAACAACTGGAATTGAGATCTTTAGAAAAGGGCAGGAGCAAATTTTATTGGAAAAAATGAGAATTGTGGGAACAGTACATGCAGAGGAGGAACAAGGTTTAAAAGAAGGTGGGATTTGAATGAGCTATGTAATGTTTGAATGACAATGACTGGATATATTATAAGTGGTGTATAATGTTTGCACATCCCTCTCAACTCTACAGATTTTCACAGACTGTCCAGATTTTGGCCTTGTATTTTTGGTCCATTTTTCATAAAATTGTGGTTTTCTGGCAAATTAGTGGTACATCATTATAGATTTAAGTTAGACAATGATGACAGACATTTGAATTTCAGACTTCATATCCTTCAGAAAATTCATGCTATTGCAAAACCTGCTTTGCTATCAACTTTCTAAGTTTGTAAGAGCAGTATTTAAAAATTGTCCTTATTTTTGAGCCTTTGTCCCATTTTTATTTATGGCTTTGCCAGATTTCTTGATCTAAGAGATTGAGCGGTATGTGTTTGCATCTCCAGCTGTGTCAGCATGGTTTGTAATGTATGATGTTTGCAAATGAAAATTGTGTCGGTATGGTTTATTTTCATTTGATATAAATATAAGCTTGCTTATGTTATACGTGATAATTTAATAAAGATATTTTTTTTATTTAAAAACATACTAACATCTTTACACAAAAAATAGTTGCATAAAACAGTTATTCTGTATCTGAAGCACCTAAATGTTACATGAAAAGGAATAAGCAACTCAAATGCTACAAAAATAGTTATTTTATTTTGGCAAAAAGTGAAGTTTTGTCCTTTGTACTGTCACACTAAGACATCCTGTTCGATTCTCAGCTAGAGCGTCTTCTGTGTGGAGACATGCATGAATGGGCGCACCTTTGTTGAAGGTTGTGCGTCAGAGATGGCAACTCGGTACGTAAAAATCTACTGCCAATCATTAGCGGACCGGAGTTCCGCTGTGGCGACCCCTAACTGGGAAAAGCTGAAAGACACAACAACTGTCTGTGGGTATGTTTTGTCCTGCAAAATCTCATGTTTCTACAAAAAATGTCACACTTTGGGTATTTGAAAAGATGTCAATCATACAATGAAAACAGCACTAAATGAGTGCTAATGAAGTGGATCTGTAGTAAGGGTCTATATACTAAAACTCAAGGATGAATAGATTTTAAATAAAATAAGTAAACCTTCTATGTAGTGCAAAAAGTTAAGAAAAAGGTGTAACTTGAACTTTAGCAGTCTAGAACCTTCCTGTTTGGTCCCGTATTTCCTAGCAGTATGAACAGATGAGATGAGACTGGGAGGAGTTTCCAAAGACAATTTATAGTAAGGAAAAGTTAAGAGCAGTATTGTTTGGCTAAGTAGGAATATAGTATGGATCAAATTAATACAATATGAGGGAAAAGGTACTTAAATAGCTTATGCAACTGACAATAGCAACAAAAGAGGAGGGGGGTCTTTGGTGATCAAATTAACATAAGGGGCAGAAAAATTCATCAGAACTGTAACAAGTCAGAGATGAAATCAGACACTAAAATATTGTATCCTGACAATGTAAGAATAAAACAAGTGCAATAAAGTTGCTGACTTTTCTGGTGTAGAGATACTCAGCAGATCAATTTCTTTTTGTTTAAAAATGCATTTGCTGAAGTAGTGCTAATCCAGGCAAGCCACAATGGCCTATAATAAATCCAACATCCAATGATAAATAGAAATGAACAAAGGACAGTTGAAAGTGAACCAATCAGCAAAACACATGTGGAACATGCCAGGTGAAACCAGACACAACAACCTTGTAACCCATGACCTGACTCTCATGGACTCTGGGAACTTCTGCTAAGGCCTACTTAGCTGGATTAACAAACTGTTAAAACAAGCAGCTATTTTAGCTAAACAGTATAACATACTTACAGAAAATTCAGCAGAATTGTAACAAGCCAGTGATGTGATCAGACACTAAAACCTTGTATTCTGACAGAATATTAAAATAAAACAATTGCGATATACTTGCTTACATTCCGGGTGTAGAAAGCCTCAGCAGATTGATTTCTTTTTGTTTAAAATATATCCACCGAAGTGAAATCAGACGCAACAAGCTTGTGATCCATAACCTCACTCTCACCAAGGCTGAGACCTACTGTAGAGGCCTACTTAGCTGATTTGCTAAACTATTAAAATAAAAAAAATGTTGTAGTTAAAGAACAAAATAATGCAATTACAGAAAATGGATCAGAACTGTAGCAACCCAGATATGAGATCAGATACTAAAACCCTGTATTCTGACAGACTATTACAATAAACTAAATGCAAAATAATCGCTTACCTTCCTGGTATAGATATACTCAGCATATCAGTTTCTTTTTGTTTAAAAATGCATCCACAGAAGTGGTGTTAATTTAGACAAGCCACAATGGCCCTAATGTAGCACCATTATGTGCAGCTAGGATAGAATTCAAAACACCAGCTTGTAGTATTAGCTATATGTGATGGTGCTAGCTTTTATTTTTTTGAATGCCTCTTATATTTTTGCATGTTGCTTCAGAATAAAAGAAGTCGTCAGATATAGCACCATCAAGTAGAAATAACTTCCACAAGTCAGTGGTTTGAATTCTGCTTTGGCTCTATAGCATGGAGCTACACCTCAAATAAAGTATTTATTTGAGATGCATGTGTGATTAGGACAGAATTATAAACACCAGTTCATTGTAATTAGTGTTGTGCTATAGCGCTAGTTATCTTGAAATCTCACTCTAAGTAATGAAATGTGCTCAGTGTTAATGATGTCTCAGTTGTATATATAATATTAATGACTGCACCAGCTATAAATCACTTTACTGTAAGTAAATACAGGTCAATTTCAATTTAGTTGCTTTTATATCTCTCAACTGCCACTGATTTCACAGAATGTCCTTGACTTTTCTTCCTATTTTAGTCAGTTTCTCATATGTGTAGCTATCTGGCAAATCATTGAGGAATCCAGTTATTAAATAATGACAAATATTTGAGTTTTATACTTCATCCATCCATCCATCCATCCATCCACAACCCCTTTTTCACATTTTTACACATGAGGTTGGGGACCTAAAGCCAGGGTTCAAACTGCCAGGTAAAAAGCCATGGTACGGCTGTTCTTCTGTTCCACATATCCTCCAGAAAATGCATGTTAATGCAAAAACCTGTTATTCTAGAAACTTTCTAAGAATGTAAGTGCAATATTTAGAATCTGTCTGTGATTTTGCACCTTTGTCCCTCATTATTTGATGTATTTGTCTCTGATTCTTGCACTAGAGGTTAATCTGGGTTTATTTACTAGATATTGGGCCAGATTCAGGAAGCCTCCGTGTAAGAGTTATAACTCTTACACGGAGGCTGCAGTTAAACTGTGTGATGTCAGCATGTCATGCATATGCATGAGGTGCATGAGGCATGCTGAATCACACTAGTAACTCTTACACGGTCCGTGTAAGAGAGTAGAAGCGTGTCTGTAGGCTAAGCTCTGCAAGTGGACACGCCCCCGGAAGACTAGAATGGCTGAAAGTAAACAGCCACGAGAAAGGCCATGAAAATGTGAATAAACACACTATACAACACATGCCCCGACTGGCCATCAGTGTATAAAGTGAAGAGATGTCATAAAAGTAAATTAAAACCTTTTTTTTTTGTTAAACCCGTAAATGTTTGCTACTGTGTGCGGTGTGCTACTAAGCGCAATCACAGTTAGCAGTCAGTGGAAAAGGATATAAGAACTAAATATGCAAAGTAAGCCAAGAAATAATAGCTTAGCGGTAGAGTAGCCGCTAAGAGTAGACAGGCAGGGTTCGAGCCCCTCGACAACCTTTTTTTTGTAAATAAGCACTAAAAGCCCCTGACAGTATTGTACAAATGTAAATGTATTCCCTTTTGTAAAATGGAATGAAATAGAGCATTTTGAAGTAACATAAGAATAAAAATAGTCAGAAATGTACTGATAGCTAAGCTGCCGTGAGACAGAGTGCCCGTAGCTGAGTAGTGTTTAAAAAGCTGCAAACTGCGTGCCCGTTGCCAAGCAGCGGGTAAACAGGCTGAAACTGTGTGCAATTAGCTGAACATGTGTGTCGCTAGCCAATTAAGATTTATCCCAGCGCACACCGTTTGCGTGCCGCTCCCACAGGCTAACTGTCAGTGCAAGCATCGTTACCTCCGCAAACGGCGCAGAACAGGTTTAAAGTGCTTAAAAGTGCTTTTGGCATGTTTGATTGACAGGTCCTCAACTCATTTCTGTCAGGAAAAGCAAAAATCAGTTGCCAGATTCAAACCCA